>NC_079151.1:15823433-15965933 GCF_947563725.1 Argiope bruennichi | reverse complement strand
TTCGGTGTATTTTCTTCTTCTAGGAAAATGGCTATTTCTTCTCTTAATTCATAAACACGCTGCAAAAATTTCCCACGTGATGACCATCTTGCCTCGCAATAAAATAATAACGCTGAATGTATTGAACCCATGTCTTTACAAAGTGCGGAAAAGATTCTCAATTTCAAAGGACACAATTTTATATAATTTATTACGGTTACAACCGTAGTGAACACAATATTCAGACCAGGACTCATTTCTTTCGAAGCCAGAGCTTCCCTGTGGATCATGCAATGTGCGCACTTAGGTGAATTTTGTTTTACAAGTGCTTGTATACCTTGGAATCTTCCGGACATTGAACGAGCACCATCGTTGCGTATTTCGACGCAATTTTTCCATTCTATGTTTGCCTCGTTCATAAAATCATTTAAAATAGCAAATAATGCAAGCGTTGTTGTTTTGAGTTCTATTGGTTTGCAGAAAAGTAGTTCTTCTACTACTGACATGTTATCACAAATTCGAACATAGGCAATTAAATGAGCATCTTTATTACTATCTGTTGCTTCGTCAAGCTGTATTGAAAACAATTTGTCACGCAACTTCGAGAAATGCTTACACTGTACATCTTCAGCTATATCGCCAATTCGACGAGCAACAGTATCATTTGAAAGAGGTAGGGACTGCAATTGTTTTTAAAAATTGTCTCCAAACATAGTTTCTACAATCTCAATTGCTGCTGGTAAAATAAGGTCTTCACCAATGGTGTGAGGTTTTTTACATTTGGCTATTTTATATGAACTTTGTAAGATGCAATTAAAGCTATTTTATTCACAGACAAAGTTTCTTTAAAAAATGATTTTTGCTTTTTATATGATTTTAATTTTAATTCGAAGAATTCTCTGGGTTTGTTGACGTACTCACTATAAAGCGTTTCCAAATGTCGTTTAAGTTTATTAGGTTTCATGCTGTCTGCGGTCAACATTTTTGAGCAAATGATACACAGGGGCCTTTCTTCTTCATTTACTTTTCTTGATTTTATTTTCCTCGTCTGTGTACTTGTTGATGCTTGATTATCTCTAATGCTTGCTTACTTCCGCTTAAAATTTATCCATGAGTCTGTATAATTCTGCTACCATGAATATTTAAAATGGTGAATTGCAATTAACACGAAAACATATATAACATGCACTATCATGATAGATTCAATAGCGTTAAAATCGACTCGAATGAGACTGGCTGGATTTGAAACTTGCGTTATCGAACATTTATTCAGCGTATGCTCGAGACGGCATCGGTCGTATGGATTCCCTTCCACAAACATTGTTTATTTTTTCTCTTTTGTTTAATCATGCTTCTGTTTTATTTCTTTTATTATTCGAAAAAATGTATTCCCAGTTTCTAAATTTAGCACACCCCGTCTAGGTTAACTTTCATTAATGAATTTTTCAACTTTCATACTCTTTTAAAGTTATCTCTCTGTTTGGCTTTCATTTCAAATATAATATTTAAATTTTCCCCGTTTTCATTCGCTTTATCTGTTCACCGCCCGCTTATCCAAAATGCAAGATGTGGTTTCTCGCCAACGTTGGCTCGCTTTTACTCTTGTTTTTGCAGTTAGTTAAAAATAATTTAAAAATAGAATCTAAAATACTCAATTTACATTATTGTTGTATACATTTTATTGTAAGCGGGGGGCGGGATGAAAATTATGATTGAAAACTGGGCCGCGAATACTGAAAGGTTAAGAAACGCTGTGATAAGCAATATCTTGAAAAAAATGTATTACTTTATTTATATGATATATTACTTTATTATTTATTTATGTATTATTGTATGACTCATTTTATGACTTTACAATAAATAGAATTAATAAAAAAATCTTTTTAAAGTGGGTTATATTTTTAACGTTTTTTTCCAATTCCATAAAAACTCGGTTGTGTTTGTTTTGCACATAGCATCGGCATTCTGTTCATACTCTTTTATCTCGTACCTAAAAGATAAAAGAGTGCCGGAGGTCAAAATTCGAAAGATAAAATAACAGTTGCAGTGATGTTAAGTGTATGTTATTCCATAATTTGCTGATTATTAATTGTTTTATTTTTTGAATTAACCCTTATTTTTATGGAATATGGGTTTATGACATTATCACTTAGGAGCATTGTGATGAAGCAGTTTTAAATTCAACCCTGATTTGAATAAACATGCAGGATAAATCATTTCGTATATATGTCAGATCATATTTAATAATATTTTTATTAAACAGCAAATTTTCAATTATCCTTTATTATACCATTATCTCCAAACAGAACATCAATCACAAATTAAAAATTGATCATTTAAGATGTAAAGGCCGATTTTTCCTTAAAAAATGACAATAAATTTATATGTACAAAAATATACTATTTATTAAGTCTTGATTACATGCTTAGCCCTTCTGCTATAAGATTGATAATGATTTTATTCTAATGCAACCACTGCATTGAAAACAAAAAAGAGAGCATTTTAATATTGATATGCGTCTTTTTTTTCCGGTCATTTTGCGGATTATCTACGATAGCCGTGCTACTTTAATTGAAAATTTACTTATACGATAGTTCAATACTCCGCTAATAATATTATTTATTTAATTCCAAATTGGTATTTTTAGTGGGAAAAATAAATGCTTCCCTAACGTTCTTCAAATTTTTTTCTTATTTTTTCCAGTAATTTTTTTATCTGTTTATTTATCTGATGAATTTTTATTTCTGCTTATCTAAGATACGTATATTCATTTTTATGGGGAATTATTCTTCTTATTTTATATTTTTATGGGTGTATTTAAACGCATCATGCGAGCTCCATAATAGCACCGCGCAGGTCTTTTCTTAAAACATAAAAATTCCTAGCAACAAGCATCTGGTTGTAATAAAACAACAGGATGCATGTAGTTTGCAATACAGCACTGAACAGACTCCCACTTGTTGCATAATAGATATTTTATACTGTATTGTCTAATTTGGGAAGAATGTAACCTGAGAATATTTTTCGCAATACTTTTCTAAATCAGACATACCATGTTTCTCCGAAAATTAAACCCAAAGTGAATTTTCGGGATGTCCGTAATTTATTCCTTATTCAGCAAATCTGCGTAAATTAAGATCATCATCTAGATGGAAAATATGATCATTGCCAAATGATCATTCAAAGAGCTACTACATCATTTACTATTACATTTGATAAATGACAGTTGTGACTACGACTAACTAGAATCTCCTCTATTTGAGAGATACAGGGTGCTCCAAAAATAATAGATGGATTTTGAAAACAAACAATAATAATAAAAAAAACGGAATGCAATAGATATATATCGCTTACTGCCTTTCGCCTGGGAAATCAGAGAATTTTATCCAACCAAATAGCAAATTTATTTAACAATGCTAACACCAGAAGGCGCTGCAAAATAGGAAAAATAAAAACGGTATGAAAATGTTCCAAGGACTGTTGCAAAAAATTAAACAACAACATATTCAATGTAGTCGCATTTGTAGCAACAACGTGCCACTGTCTGAGGCAAAAATGAAGTACTGAATGGAGATCTCAAGTATTTTGTTTTAACTGTACCTGTTGCAAATTCCTGCAACACAACCTATCGGTGACAATGTTAACAAACTTTATAATTTAGCGGGATTAGATTCCTTGATTTTGCAGAACGATATATTTCTGCGGCATTCTGTGTTTTTATTATTATTATTATTGATTGGTTTTCAAAATTCATCAGATATTTTTGGGACATGCGATATAAAGGGAATATTATTTTGATCTTTAGATAAGAGGAGTAAAGAAAGAAAGAACTATTCAGTCGACAACAAAAAAGGAGTTCAGCAAGACTAGACGAACAAGAATTTTTCACCTTTCTTCAAAAAGAATGTCGAGTTGTCCAGAAAAGGGGACCAGAGTACAAAATCCTTTGTTAATTGATGTACGAAGGAAATTCAAAGAAGAATAAGCGAGTAACAGGTCGACAATCATTATTTCTTGAGTCAGAGGAAGGGTTTGTTGACAGAAGATTAGTGTTCGGTTGTTTGCAGGCCTGATATTCAAGTATTTGCTCTTAAACATTGCTCCAGTTATACTTATTGTGAGAGGAATTCAACACACAACAGTTTTCTTCCGTGATATGGAATGCGATTCTTTTTCTGAAAGTATAGACCAACAGACGATTAACACCTTGTTGAATCTGGCTCAAAATTTGATTAGTGCATACAATATAGATATAAAATCTATACACCGAATATTATTTATCTGGTTCTTTTCGTTTTCTAATTACCGTAAACTTATTTTCGAACAGCCGGATAAACAAACTTCCTCTCAACGGATTTTGACAAAATTTTAAAAAAATCTAGGAGTTTTGTTTGAAGACCATATACCAAATTTCATTCGTTCGTCTACCACAAAATGCTTTTGAGTGATCATTCTCACAGAGGGACAGACATTTTTAAAGATGTGTTTTTCAAACTCAGGGATGTCTGAAACATGGAGATTCATTAAAGTTACGAATTCTAACATTTTGATGAGTACAATATCTTCGTATGCGATAAAGTAAAAATCAAAGCAACTAGAGTGAGTCATCAACAGACTGCTATGAGTGGTCCACTTATCAGAAATGGCGCATTCCAGAACTCAAGGAAGAGCCTCGCGATAAGGAGCTATTTTAATTTTAATGATTGCAATGACCTACAATCGATTTTCGTATTTAGAAAATCGGCCACGAGTATTTAAGGCTAAATTTCGTTATCTATTATTTTTAACATGCACTCACACCAGGATCATATTCAGGACTATTTTAATCAGCATTAAGTATATGTGATTATTCATAATCACATACTTGGTGATTATTCATTCATGATTATTCTGGTGATTATTCATAATCACTATTAAACTTGGTAAATTTGGTAAATTATTGAATGTTTATCAAAATTACCAGTTAGTTTTTAAAATCCCTAACTCAGAAATAATGCATAATAGACCGGTGATGATTCGTAATCTTTTTTAAAATATTCCGATAAAAGAGATTATGAATAACCACCGGTAATTATATATAATCACCACTTTATTACATTTACCGTAATATATACAACGCTATTCATTTACCATAAACAATGGTAAATTAATTAACAAGTCACATTAGGTTTCAGAAACAAAGGAATCAACCTATCGACAATGAAAACAAAACAGGTGATTTTGTAGTGGTTTATTATCATGTGGGAACATGATATTGTTTTGGTTAGGGAGATTTGAAGCTCTAAATCACGTAGGCAATGGATATTGAAGCTCGAATTCGCGTAGGCAATGAATATTGAAGCTTCTAATCGCATATATTTTTTTACCTGCTTTTACCAGTATTGCATTATTATTATGTATGCTTTTTGACAGCAGATGCATTTTTAAAAGGCTGACGTAGAACTATGACATTATAGCTGTTATTTCATCTCATAGCTCCAAAACTTTGTCTGCCAGGTAGAAAAATTAAAAATTAAAATTTTAAAATATTATATATATATATATATATATATATATATAGAGAGAGAGAGAGAGAGAGACCAATAGAGAAGTCTCATGATTGTTTCAAACCGGTTTAAACTGGTTAACGACTTAAATTAATTAAGACAAACCATCACTTAAAAAATAATAATATTCTCACATGATAACTTGAAATTTGCGATCGTATATTTCATTAATTTTTTTTTTTTTTTTGGAGATCTGATAATATGCAAGTAATATGGAAAAACTAATGAAAATGTTGTTCATAAATTCCTTTTCATTACAGTGAAACGTTTCGATGATCACGTAAAAAGATGATGAAAAAGCAGAAATATGATTAGGAACACCTATTGACAGTAAACCATATCTCATGACTGTGTTCTAATTTTCAAGCACACTGCATACATTGGAAGATAAATTAATCACAAAAAAATCACAATATTTCTAAAGACAATGAATGTTTTAAAGTTTATTTGCTATTTTTATTTTATTTAACCAATGCATTGAATATATATTTTCTAACAATAATTATGTTCATTTTCAGAAATATCAATAAGTCTTACAAAAACGGATATTATGACAGTCACCCGTTACACCGATAATAAAACTTAATGTTTATAAATATGCTCGAATCCTTGGATTGTTTTAAAATCTTCTATTGCACAGAACACATTCATGCATAAAAAAAGAATTGCACAACGCATGCAACTAACAGATTTAGGAATTACAACAGTCTGTTTAACTTATAAGAACAAAAACAGAACAATGTCTGTACATAGTGGTCATAAAAAAACAACAAGAAATGCAAGATTACATTCAAAGGTAATGTGGCTGAAAGAGTGTTGTCTTTCATCAACTATTCGCCAAGCTTGTAAATTGCTTACATGGTATAAATACTGATATGTTTCTCTTGGTTTGTTTCCTGTATCCATAGACGCTGCTATTGCTAAATAAATGGACTAGAAAACAATAAATTAAAATCACTTCTAACAGAATTGCCTGGTCACAATCAAATAGAACATCACAGAGTCAACTAAATTGCCCTCAACACTTGAGAAACTGCCTAATTCATCTTTTGGCATTGTCTGTGGTTATTTGTCGATATTTTTAACGTATGTGCCTTGTAGATAAGTATGGCGCTTAATACTTGCCATGCAAATGATATACGGCATAAGCTATGTGTTAAGGTTCATTTAGCGGATCTCATGAAATCGGGCATGTTATTTTGTCTTCTTTGACATATTTTTAGAGAAATCATCCCATCAACACAAATGGTATAAGAATTTCTTGACACTGAACTTGTTCATTCTAGATTCCTTGTATTCAAAATATAATAGTTTGGTTGTCAGAAAAAAAAATAGTGTCGAAATAATGCAGTGAAAAGTTCATTGCTAATTCGATAGACTTTAGAAAATGGGGACATTTAGACTTTCGTTTCTTGGGAGAAAAAAAAGCATGAAAGACTCAATTAATTTTTGAGACTTGAACTAGAAAAGATGAATTTGAAAATCTAGATTTTAAATCTTCCGGCAGGAGAAACTGAAACTGAAATATCTGCACTTAAATTATAAGAACTATTTCAAATATCATAGAAGTCTTCAATGCATACACTTCTTCAAAATTTATTGTCTAAACAATAGGATAAAAAGTTTGTTTTTGAAAAACACTTCATATTTTCGATATTTCAATATTTCATGCTAATGAATTATATTGGCATGTAAAACAGAATATTTTGTACCGGGAGCGGCACAATCAAGTACCTATTTTATAACCAAATATCATAATATTGGATTGAGGCTGGAAACGATAAAAAAAAGATTTCATCGATTCTGTAGGATAAATATTGAATATCAGATTCGTGATGGTTATTTCGTTCTTTCCAGAATGATGTTGTCTCTCTGAAGATAAGAAATTATTGAAAAGCACATAAGAAAATAACGATCAAGAACAAAGCGTAGAAAATCAAAAATATCCATTCTCGTGGCTTGCACGTCACTTGCAGTTTTTCCGATCTTAGGGTGCCATTGACCCCTTCCATTTGTACTACCACCTTTGGGTGTGATCCTATAGGAATGGACAGCTGGCAAGAATTGCTTTTAGAACAGTTACTGATGTTGGTGGAATAATTAAAGTGAGTCCTATCAATGGTGAACACGATGGAAAATTCATTCGGCAGAATGTCCAAATAAGTGTTCGAGGAGAAGACGTAGTAGTAATAATCGCTCTCTGTCACGTACTGAGACAATGTTTGTTGTCGCGCCACTTTGGTGAAGGGGTGCGTGCACGTGTAGGATATGGGGAGCTCCTCATGGAGAAGGGAGTTGGAGCAGACATACAGGATGTCCGTCTCATTGGTCAAAACTCCTTGGCTACTTGAGATGGAAGAAGTATCTTCGTCAGATTCCGATTGGGATTGGCTGTCTTCTCCGCTGAAGTCGTCGTCAAGACTCTTTTTTCTGAAATAAATAATTACGGATAAATTCCAAGTTTAAATTCAAAGAACAGTGAAATTTTAAATTACCATATGAAACAAATTTTTTTTCCTATTCTGTATTACTCTAATCTGAAATTCATAAGCCGCATAAGCTTGGTTGGAGAAAGTAAAATTTTGCCCAATTTAAAAGAATTCGGCTCCACTTTAAAATTTTCTTTAATTAAAAAAAATTGAAATGCTGCCCTTATGAATTGACCTATAAATATATTACAGATGAATCACTACAACATTCATTTATTTTCTTTACTTTGAAAATCATTCGATCAAATCCTTTTTTTAATTAAAGACTTTCGGAAATTCGGATGTTTGCCTGTGGCAACACTCGGCGTTAAGGATAAATGTTGCAAGTAACGTGAAGGATATTGCATTGGCCCCGTTGTCAAAATGCTCCTTCAACGGAGCTTCATGTTTTTTAAAAAAATAATAATGAGTAAACTGTCAGATTTGTCGGCTCTCGTCCGTGGCAGTCGGATGTCACCAATGGGAAATTATATAAATTGTAAAAATTAACTTGGAATTCGACTACCTGAATTTTATTCAAAATACAATCCACTTAATTAAAGAGAGTCAAACAGACGATTTGTTTAAAAAGAATCAAAGATGCAATTTAAAATTATTGTCCATTCTCCAACGATGAATTTTTAGGGGTTTATTTTTCTACAAATGTAATTTTGACAATTTAATTGCAGTCCTAAAAGCCATTTGCTTGTAACCTTCCAAGATAGAGGACGTTTGGCGAATTTATAGAAAATTTGCTCAATCTCATCGTTCTTGGGGAGAAACCTGAAACTAATCTTAAGTCTTATCAAAACAGCTTCCCTAGTTCTTCATTATCTTCCCTAGTTGTGTTGAGTTACACCATACCTTAAAAATATTATGTATTCGCATTCCATTGGTAAAAACAATCAAACACGCATATCATACGTTAGAGCACTAGCGCAACAAATCTAGTCAAATTGTAGTAACGGAAGAATTTATTAGTGTGCAATCTTTGGCAATTAATTACTGTCGTAAGGTTAAATCATAAGTGCCAAATATTTTATTTATATACCTTAGTATTAAATATTCCTTCAGTTAAGTTTCTTTGGATTAATTAAGTGATAGTAAATTTTTTTCAAGTCCAAAGTCGGCCTTTACAAATTTCTTATGTTTTTATAATTTCTTTCAAAATAATCTCATCTATTTCAGAATATGGTCGGAAACTACTTTAATGTGACCCTTTATACCACTAAGGATGCCAACAATGCCAAGTTGCCAGTAATACTTTTGCAATTCAATAAGACCAAAAAAAATTATAGTGTTTGCTTATTTGGACTACCATATTGACGATAAACTCAAGAAGACTATTAATGTAGATTTTAACTCAGAATATTACTATAAAAATAGGAGAATCTAAGGAAATTCATCGCCTTGTTGAATCCACTTTTTTTAAGGAAAACACGAGTACGAAGAATTTTTTAATTTTCCGTTATGAATACTTCGTTTAATTTTCCGTATGAATAATTACTAATGAATGTTGAAAAAGCCAAAACTCGCCAAATGTAGCACCAAAACCCAATTGTTGTTGAACATTTGATGAGAGGACTTGAGAACACTTCTAACTTACGAGAAGAAAACAAACATTTATTTAAGCTGTTTATTCAAAGTTTACAGAAAGAAAATCGTATTTTTTTGGAAAATTTCATTCGATCATCCTTCACCAACGAAATTATCGCCAACGAATCGCCAATCTTTCACCGTTAATTAATGTGCTTTTTCTATTTTACTAGCCATTATTTAGTGGTATAAAGGAGATTTTAACTAGAAAATACTGCTGAATTATCATGTTGAAATATCTTTAAAAGGAAGAAAGAAATCAGAAATAAAAGAAATTGACACATCTTAAGGGAAAATTTAATCACTAGTTTCCTTAAATTTCTGTTTTCTAAAATGATGATCAGTATATTAACATTTTTTACAAATTTTCGTCACCAAATCAGACATATTGCATATTCTGGGCCGACCTGCCGACAGAAGTTTGTTCATGATGGCTTCTATATCTTTATCCTTATTGGTGGCCAGAGTCCGAATATATCCTTGGAATTCATCCACATTGATCCGTTTCTTGTCCTTGGCGATTTCAGCAAAAGTATTGGCAACATCTTCCGTCGTGATGCCCTCCTTTGGATCGATGACATTTGCTTGTCGTAGCCACTTGTCTATATTTCTGAGTGTGATTCCATTCACCCCCTCTCGATCCCCAAAGTCGGCGTACAATTTGAACAATGTTTCGAGGTCCTGTGGTTCGTTGGATGCAGGGTTTGAAAGGGCGGGCGGTTTTTGAACAGAAATGCTTGCTTTATCAGGATTTCCAGGAGGTCTTTTGCTTTCCTTATTAGAATCATCCATAACTCTTGTATTAAATAAAGGGATGGTACGGATAATGTGATTTGGAAACAATAGCTTTAATATTTCATGAAATCTAATTCGATTTTGTAATAAGCAGTTGTGCAAAATTTTAGAAAACAAGATAAAATCTTACAGTTTTGTTGCCATTTTCGGGAGAGAAAAATATATTTAATAGAAACTTCAAAGATGATAAAATATCTCACGCATGTATTTGCCACGTTATCAAAAATGGTATTATTAAATACATAGTAAATTTATGGCTTATTCTGCAATATTATTTACAGTTTAAAAGCATGGTTTTTTATTATTCTTTAGGAGGCTTATGGGTGGTTTGTGGTGTTACGCTTAGTCCAATGAAATTGTTAGAGTGACATATTTGAAATAAATTATTTTTGGATACAAGCCGTCTTTGGCGATCAGTTGATCGCAAAGATGATTGACCTTTTAAATGGTAAATATGGAATAGTTTAATCGTAGCGATTATTTATATGGCGATGGTTAAGCGATTTCAACGCTTGTTAAACTTTCTGTTTGACGTCTACTTTTGTCTTATACATTTTTTCCCTTCTGATTTAATGAATCTGATCTGAATGAAGAAATTCAAGTAAAACTGTGACAGATGATAATCCATGTTGTTTTACACTTCTTAATCCTAAGGCAACGATTTAGCAGCAACAGAACAATGTGAAATTCATAGCAGATAAAATAAGAACCTCAAACAAATAATAATCTTTAGATAAAAATGCAAGCAACTTTTATAAGTACCTACAAAATAGCGTAACAGTATTCAGTAAAAGAGTTGAATGAATACAGATGGCAACGTTCCGCGATAACGAATCATAAAAATATGAACCTGAAGGCTTGTAAATAGAGGCAAATCTGATAACAAGAATTCTCGAACTCTCATGTGATAAGGAAAAGGCTCTTGTCACGGAGAGGAAAAAACAATTCTTAATACGCTGGGAACAGCGAAATATAGTTTTTAACATTAGTATTTAGAAAGATAAAAAAGAATAATCCAACTATCTTTATAAATTTTTTTTAAAAGATGAGTTTAAACAATAGATTATAATTTTTTTTTTTTTTTGCGTAAATAAAAAAGAAAAAATAATAAGAAACTAAAGTAATGCAATTAGTTTCATTTGAAATTCTTACTAATATGAGATAAATTTTTTAAAATCTTTGCTAAAATACGAAAGTAAACATATCTCTGCTAATAATAAAACTGTTTTCTTAGTATGAAAATACACGGTTTTGAAATACACTTGATTAATAGCATAAACAAGTTGCCAGTGGCCGTTGGTAATGGTAAAAGTTTGACTGCCATTTTTTACTGTCTCATATACGAAGTATTAAGTCATTGTTAAAAAATTAACTTCAGATTTTGACGATTCTCCACGTTTTAGACAAACCTGAGTTCGAAAAACACATCAAATTTTGAAAAAAAAACCCCACTTACTCATTCAATACATTGAACAATTTTCACATAACGAATGATTTATTTTTAATTGTAAAACATTAGACAAGTTTTATTTATTAAAACATTTTTTATGGCAAATCGAATATGTATTGCGATGCAAAAGTTTTTATGTTCATAGTCACAATTCGGCACATTCAGAAAAAAAAAATTCTAAATAAAATCACTCCAAAATCAGCATAATATATGAGCATAGGTTTCATAGTTACTGTGAACTTATTTCCATTATTATTAACAATAAAAAAATTGGGAAAAACTAACGAATGTCGTGTAATATGGAAATATATATATAAAAAAAGGATATTTTTCATGCTAAACAGTCTCTACAGATTAATACTATAGTACAGAAATAATAAAAATGTATTTAACAAATGGATATTGTTTGTAAATACTGTTTCAAAAATTTTCATACAATTATAATGAACAGAATGATTTCTATGCGTACCGAAATTTGAAAGAAAACAACCTTCGAGATAAACACAAAAAACTTGATTTTATTATCACAGGAGTTCTGTTAGTTGTTAAAGGATAATTTATAAACTTTCGACATTTCAAGCCTATACAAATTATACATTTCCATAATCAGTGAAATGCTCTCTATTTTATTAGATAAAATTGAAAACTCATTTTTTTTGTAGCTACAAATCCGGTAAAAACTTCCTAGTTCTTTTAAGACATCAAAAATCGCTCACCTGACACCTTCTGTTTTCGAATTATCTCATTTATAGTAGACATACATAATTCCGAAAACGATTTTTCTGAACTCAAAGAAGTTTGAAACATTGGAATTCATAAAGATGTTTAAGTAGAATATTTCGACAATTACCACACTTTTTCTTATTCCTATGTTAGAAAGTAAAATCGATGAAAAATACTTTCTTTTTTTCTTTAGCCAGAGTTGACATTTTAAAAGGACATGTTGGGATTTTCTTTCAAAATGTCATTCTAAAAATCTAAAATCTAAAGATTAGGATTTCTCCCACACATTGAAACAGGGAAAAGATTCTATGTTGGATGAAAAATAAATAAATAAGGATTAAAATAAAAATGCTCTTATATAATAAATTCTGTTATAGATTAAACTTGCCTAATATTACGATTTATAGAAATATGTAGATTTGCAATGCATCGGAATAAAACCCATTTGCTATGCATTTATCTATGAACATGGAATGAACAACAATTACAACAGATTTTGAATACACATATATGTAAACATCTAAAATACATAAACATCTGAACATATCAATTGATCATCATATATAAACATCTAAATATATAAATTGAGTTACAGGATTTTTCCGGAGATGAAGAAATTTCTTCATTTAACTCCTGATGTTTTAAAAATATTGCTAAATATACAATGAATCTATGTGAAATTTTTAAATGCTATTCCACACCATTCAGAAATAACCTTAAAATTTGAACATATTTTAATAATTGTTTAAATCCGTAATTTTCAAGTGAAATGTGATACGAAATTAAATTGGAATTCAACAACATTTTAGTGATTTTAAAATAATTTGATGTATTATCGAGCAAGTATTTTCAAAAATTCAATGCTGAATTCAGTATATTATTAAGTAGAGAAGGCTTCTCTCTTTCTTTCTCTTTCTCTCTCTCTCTCTCTCTCTATATATATATATAATTGTAAATATGATTATTCTGGCAATTATTTCATAATCACCTCTAAATTTATTAAATGTGATAAATTATTGAATATTTATCAAATTCACAGGTTAATTTATAAAATTCCCATCATGCATAATCACCACATGGCCAACATTTACTGTACCACACACATACACATATATATGTGTATGTGTGTATTATTACATTTCTTGTCAGTTATACTTCATATAAAATTCCTTATAGATTCCGATATATTTCGTAAAAAATATGCTATATAACCCACTCTTTCATGTTTTTGTACATGCTTGTTTCAAGTTTTTAAAATATAAAATCAAAATTAAAATATAAATTTTGAAGTAAAGACTTTAAAGGATTATTTTAAAATATTTAGCGATGTGTTTAAAATAAGACAAACTTCTGTTATTCTTAAAGTCTCCATAAATGCAAAACTTACAATGAAAGAAAATTGGCAAAAAAATATTTTAAGACAATGCATTAAAATTGGCATTTCTACTGTCTTCAAATAAACAAAAGCTATATTTAAATAATTTTTACTATCATTTATAATAGAAATAAATGTCAAATGGATTTGGAATTTTTACAAAACGCATTTCAACAAAAGGGAGGAAATTTCTATTAAAACGACAATAAAACGCCAGGTTTATACCTTGACTGAATAAAATTTTCTAAAGTCATTCTATTTTTACCAGAAAATTAAAAAAAATTAATGTCCATTTACCTATGTTCCCGAAGACATTTCTTTAATCCTCCGATTCCCTTGACCACTGTGACGTCGGCTCGTATGAGTCTCGCGCATGAGGTTATATTGACAGAGGATCCTCGCAGTAGACGAAAGCCCCAATACTCCTGAGCTTTGTTTGGCAAAGTTATGTGATGTGTGGACACTGTCCTCACGACCTCACTCTCGTCCACTGCTGGCTCTGTGTCGTAAAGAAACGATCTAAATTTCGAATTGGCGCTAAATTCTACGCCTTGGCACCAAACAGATGACAGACCTGCATCGACTGTGATGACATCACCGGCCACTACGATCTTCTTCTGTGGCTTGTATACATGATATTTGACCACCAGTGGCACAGAAAAGAAGATGACGGCCAGTATAATGGACACAAGTGTTATAAGTGCATGAGATGCCATTTCGGTCCAGTCCTTTCGTGCAACATTATGTTTTGATCGCCAGACGCAACAATCACTGAAACCAAATTAGAAACCTCAATGGGAAGAATCCATTAATATGACATTCAAAGGTGATAAATTAATGAAGTAAAAGGTCACGAAACAAAAGAAGGAGTGGGACTGGCGTGGCTTTTCAGGAGGCTTGGGTGAATCATTATTGTGACAACGGTTGTATCATGCGGCCAGCACGATTATTCCTCCCTGCAGCATTCGATCCAGGATAGTAGCAATAAAATGGGATTGAATCAGCTGTGCTTTCTAAAATCTGTCATGTAGGTGAATTGGGAGGCGAATCCGCGTTCACTGTGATGGAAGTGAGTGAAGGAGAAAAGAGAATAAAAGCAAATATTACAGAGAAGGGAGCTCTTTTTTTTTTCATCTGCCGTCGTACGTGTTGTAAGACTTGCGAAATCTGCTCTAAGAAAAGGACGGTGGCACACGGCGCAGGGCACAAAGTTTCCCTTTATTCGTCACAGAGAGGCGAAAGACGCCAACTCTGCCGCTTGTTAGATAAGAGGCTTGTGCTTTCCGCCATTTGAGTGCCTGTAGAGACAGAAGCAGGAGTGGATGTTGGTTGCGCAACAGTCTGCGCACGTCGGAAGATATATTTTGTCAGGTGGTCGTTTCATGAATGTACTTGTGGAACGTAATAAGTGGTATTTAAAAGTAACATAATCTGGGATTAACCAAATAAATATAAAGCGTCGCCCGTTAAACCCTTTTTGATATCTACTCGTTTGATTCAGTTAGAAAATTTTCTAAGAAATTAATTAATAATTATTGTTTTGGAAATGTTTATTATTCGCATTATACTGTGAATTCATCCTAATTGTACTCCAATAGCTAATTTCTAAATGGTTAGAAATAGATTAGTTGAGAAAATGCTTTAAATGATAGGAAGAATTATATTTTAAATTGTTTGAGTCAATTAATGCACTTTTGAAAAATTTTCTAGATATAAATGTTTATGCCATTTTCCGATAATATTAGTCGAATTTTATAATACTTTTTTGTAACATAAACATTTTAAACAATAGGAAAAAAAAAACACTCTTCGATCAGTATTGTTGTCGATAGTCAATATCGTTGGTAATCAATATCAACATTGAGTATCGTTATGTTATACCATTTCAGTGGGTACTTCAAGGAAGATCGGTGACGGATGTAAGCATTTCGCAGCTTAGGCAGTGCATATTGTGGACCCTCCTTTTGATAAATAGATAAATTTAATTTCACGAATCAACATTTTTTAAAAACTGCATCAACAGTTAGGAATATATTTTAAATTATTTTTTTATCTTAACAACTTTTAAAGACTATATGTTTTTTTCATTTATTTTAATATATAATTATCAATGAAAAATTGCTAAAGTTATAAACCTGAAAATTAAATATAAATTTTAAATAATTATTTCTTTAGATATAAATAAGAGTATTTAATTATTACAACTGATTATAGGGAATTTATTTCACTTTCTTGACTATTTTTTTATAATTTGCCATCTAAAAATGAATGGCGTCAGGAAACATACAGTTCTCGAATAAAAAATAAATATTTTATTTAATTGTTGATAAGAACTGGTGACATGTGTAGTGACGAAATTCTACATATGAACTGAACAAAACATATAATCTGCCAATGGATTCTTATTTCCAATCAAAGACTGAAGCTCATTTTATTGATCAGACGTTTTATACTAGCATTTTAATAATTCTGGATGCTGATGTCTTTCATTGAAAAAATATCTCTAGAACTAAATGCTTCATTTCAATTGCTATACGATTTATTTAATCTCACGAATTTAATAAATCTTACTACAAGATCGCCTTTAAATAAAATCGTATCGAATTACAAATATTAATTGATCTGAATGAAAAATTTCAGAGGTAGAATAAAAATTTATGAAATAATATATTTTACTTCCTTGATTGTTTAATTTACCATCCGGCTTTGAGAGTTCTACATATGTTGTTTTAAATAAATAACAGATTTGACCTGAATTTTTATGTTTTTACTTTTAAATCACCATATTCTGAAAATAAATCTAAAATTTCTAAAATATTCCATTGTCAAGTGATCTGAAATTTTTTTGTCTTCTTTTCTTTCGAAATTCTAAATTCCTAATGCCCACGAAATTTTATTATATGAACACCATTCAAAATATTGAATCAATACTCAACTTTTTTTTGTAAACATCTGATGTATCGCGGAATCCTTTTTTTCCCAAAGAATTACTTCTCATGTTTCTACGTTGTCTTTGTACTCATTGCTTTATTTTTGTTTCGTAATTCTTGAATTTCGAATTGCTTTTCGATTCGTTAAAACCTTCAGTAAAATAATTTATTTTTTCGCAAAATAATTTACATGGTAAGCAGTATCCGTTTGAGTTCGAATATTACATCCATGCACACTTAATCAAGTTTTTTTAAAGAAAAAAATATGTGTTTATTTGCAAATCTAAGTTAATAACGAATCGCAGTATCTTACTTCTGGTAACTGATATATTTCTTACGATAAAATCTACATTTAAGAGATTTCAAATACGTTAAGAGTTTCAACATTTAAGAGACTTCAAAGCGGTCTACCCAAAAGTTGCTCGTTTTTACAATGTCAAGAAAGAATTAAACTTATATAAATTATTAACCTGTTGATTAATCTAAAAATTTGTTGAAACTGAATTAAGTCAACCAGTTATTACTGAAGGGTAGCATCATAAGATGCACTGCCTAATCTACCACTTAGAGAAATTATCTAAGTGTCGAAAAATCCCTTTGCGATGCTTTGATAAAATTCGATATTACAGATCTTTTGTGCACTCCAAAATTTTTTTAAATCTTATCTATGCATTGAGCATTTCGAGTGAACATTCGATGCACTAATAAGCCAAAATGTCGACACTCTCCTTCCTCGGACAAGACTTTGCCTCGTACCACACGCAAATACAAGATTTACAGTCTTTCTTGATTAAATTAAGCACTAGCTATAACTTTTAGTCAATGTAATACTTAAAAGGTTTTAATTGAAAAAGCGGACGATATGCAAAAGATTAAATACAATGCAACTCCACTTAATCCTGCACTTTTACTGTATCAAAATTGATTATGATTGCGCAGAAAATAATATTCTTTTCCGAAACCACATGTATAAATGTAACAGCAAGTTACATGCACATCTAATTGCATATAGTTAATGGAAATATACAACAACTAACTAACATTTAATAACTAACTAACATTTAATCATGTGCACAGTTTACCTCACATTCCAATCATAACAGACTTTATATGATGGAATAACTACATTTAAAAAAATTCACCATTCCAAATTATTTCTGTTGTGTTTTCCGTAAAATAGCTTTATTTCAAAAAGCATATTTGGGATATCATTCATCATTACATAATTAAAACTGAATAGAAATATGCGTACTTCTACTGATTGAATTTTCGTGCAACCATCGAATAAATCAGCCAAAGTGGTCTCTCCCGCCCCCCCGTAACATTCTCGCGTACTCTCTAATAGAGATGTTGTTACCTTTTTTTTCACTAATATGAAAAGGTAACCTTAAATTAACTTATCAAATCTATTTAAGTCAAAACTTACAGTTTTTAGCCAATGCTACGCTTTGCATTCCTCATTTAATTACGATAAAAGAAAACTAGGCTGGACAGCCGCGAACCGGATACTTGGGTGTGTACTGTACAAGTAGAAAAAAACTATTTTGGGATAAGACATGAAGCAAGAAATCAAAAAGTCACCACATGATGACTGAATAAATATTATCAGCAAGAATGTATCAATTTCTTTAGAGGTCTTTTTATATCAAAAGACTGAAACATTGTCCTTGTCCGATAATCGTATTGTATTTAACAAAGAAAATGCAACATTATTTTATTGAAAAAAAAACAGTCTGTAAAAAGCTGTTTTCAGGTTTATTCTTTTATTTATATTGAAAGAAAAATTTTATCAAATTTGATTCATTAATAAAAGTTAAAAATTTTAAGCATAAGAAATTTGAAAGCAATGGAAGACACATGATTATTAAAATTAAATATAATCTTACAAATTCCGAGGAATTACATTGTTTAACACACTATACAAAGATGGCACTTTTTGATTTAACACATTGACAATGCACAAGATTGAACTAAAAGTTTAACTTCCATTTTCCGGAAGTTACCAGAAACAACTTTTTGAAACATGAACACGTCAACAAGACTAGAACAATAACAACATTTTTATATACATTCATCGTTTATACAAAGTATTATTCATGAAATATGGAATGGAACATCCCAAGACTAGAATGTTTATCTTATTCGATGCCAGTCAATAAAATCTTTTTTTTTTTTTTCATTCTAAAAGGAAATTTTTTTTTTAATGTAGAGTGAAATTTTTCAATGCCACAAAGTCCGAGGCATATTGTAGTTAAAGACAGTTAAAATTAACTTTGCTACTATGAAATATAACTATTATTTGTAATAAGTTCTAAAAACGAATTTTATTGAATACGTTAACATTTTACGGTGATATATTTTAAATAGGTTGATTTTTAGACGAACATAGAAATTTCTTTGACTTTTATTTATTATTTAGCATAAAAATACTTTGAGCGGAAAATAAAAGAAAAATTATGGAATCTTGAAATTGATATGCAAAAGCAGACGAAAAATTCAATTCTGAATATTCTTTAAGACACATCTGACATAAGGTATAAAATATTTTTTTAAAGCCACTCAGCTTGCATTTAGAGGATTTCTAAATTGCGGAACTCACAAACAACTAACAGAACTAGTTGTAAATAAACAAAAAAATAGCAATTTTATCGAAATTATTTTCTGGAATTTTCAAAAGTTTACCAAAAAAATTTAATTTTCGACATTAAAAATGCAATTTTAACACAACTGGTTTGATTTTTTTGAACATAATATTGTTATGCTAGGAAAAAAATATAAAATATTTGTTTCAAAAAATTTAGTTAATTATTTAAGTATTTAAAGGCTCTTGGTTCATAACAAAGTAAGTAGCAAAATTAAAAAATAACGATTAAAACTCATTTTATAACTACAAAATTTTGAATTTGATTTTTAATGAAGAGTTTCTGTTATACACTTGGATATGAAGATTACTTGTAATCTCACACCAGTAGATTTCTACTTTTTCTGTAGTACGGTAGTAGTAGTAGTAGTATTTCGTTACTGCAAATAACTGTTAGTAGAAACAGTTATTTGCAGGTGTTTCGATAATGAGGAAAGATGTCATATAACGAGTTATCAAATGCGTTACAGAAAATGTCATTATTTCTTTCATAAAAAAATAGAGAGATGCTAACAGAGGATATCAGAATGCTATTAATTTCTGTAGAACATGCAAAATAAGGGGGAAAAAAGAGTACTTTTTTAAAAGAATTTTCAAATTTTTGAAATATTTTCTCTAGCTTATATAAAAATAATTTAGCATCTCACCAGAACAATTTATTTTTAAAAAATTATAAAAACAGACAGAATATATTAAATTTTGAATTAATAACTAAAGAAATCAATATTTCAATTAATAGTAATCTGTAAAGTAATTTCTAAAAGCTTTATCAATTAATATTTGTAATATTGATGAATTCACTTAAATTTAACTACTGTACCGATTAGGGTGGTCAATATGCGCAAAGTACCGTAATGTAAACAGATATGAATTTTCTTCAAGGAGGCCAAAGTGTTGATTAAAATTAGTTTCACCATCATATGAAGAGATGATTTCAGAGTCTCAGAAATTCGAAATCGTGTTTCATAATTCTTTAAAAGATTGAAGAAAATCTTTATCTAACTTCAGTTAGAAGTTTTAAGTTAAAATCGAAAGCAATCTCCTCTTATTTTGCTTTTTTTTTACAATTACTTAAATTGTAAATCTAATTTCTCTTTAATTTAGGCAATACAATACCATTGAAAAAATATATTTGGAATAGTTTTGTAGTGATGGAATTCTGTAGATTAGTATTTCCTCGCCGAATAAATTAAAACTATTTTCAAATGTTCAAATACTTTCATTCAGATGTAATGCAAATGTCTCTAACATTGATGTCTTTTTTTTTTCAAATACCAATTCACGAACCATTATTATTCAGGAAACAAACAAGAATTTCAAGATGAAAATGTACATGGATTGTCACAAATGAGCATTTAGAGTAGACAAAGAAAATAACTGAACACACAAAAATAACATAAAAATTGCACATAGTCAATAATAGTTCACAATCAGACCAAAAAAGCTGAAAGTGAACTACAGCACAGTAGCTTGTGTTTTAGAGCCAGGGCAAAGCTCTGATTTTGAATATCCAGTGTCGCATTTAATCATTTATTATTCCTGATAATCCATCCGTATTCAAGGTCTTGTATTCCATTCACCAGCTGCAATTGGCTAATAACAGCACTACAATGAAATCCAATTTGTAATGGAATGGAATACATGGATAAGTTATCGGAACCATTTCCAATTTCTTGACTAAGTAATGAGCAACGGACTTTCAAAAATTATTGGGAAGTCTAACATCACTTGTTATTTTCATCTTCTTTCACACACGCGTAGGGTGGGGGAGGATCATAAAGTGTATGATAGGGGGGAGGCTGTTCGTCCGTAGGTGTCTGTGGCGCCTCTCTTGTATGGAAATGAGTGAAATCGCCACTGCCAGCCACAGCATCGTCCAGTAACGGTGCCACGAACCTGCTGTCGGATCTCTCTTGTCTTTCTCGTTCCAGTCTGCCCCTGCAACTGTAGATACGCATGATTCGATCACGGTCGGCCCGAACCACAAATGCCACCCCTAAAAACACAATGAGGGGGAAAAATACGGACAAGATGGCGAAGACGGCCAGCCTTGGTTTGCACTGGGACCGAATAGTGAATGTAGACCGGCCAGCGTTGGGTTCATCTGGAATCCATACTAAGGCCCGGTCGCTGGAGGCAAATGAAAGACCTGGAAAGGAATAACTCGATTAGCAAAATGGAAATGGCTATTTGTAACAGGATAATACTGCCAAATGTTTCATGTGAGCATGCAAACAACATTCGAAATTAATAATAATATGCTTAGCGGAGGACACACGAGAAGGAAAATGAACAGAATGAATGCTATAACAGTAAAGAATCTCAAAATCGGCTGACATCTGAAAAAAAAAAGTTAGATTTAAAAAATGATTTTATCTTACTAATATCAATTTATTAAGAAAAGTTTTAAAAAAATCAAAACGTGACATGAAACAACAAAAATGTTTTTAAGAGTCAAAGTAAAAGATTTAAATCAATAAAAATCGTAATTCTATTCTACCTTAAAGGAAAATCGAGTCATTGATTTATCTGTTATATAAATACAGTTGGAGTGTAGTATTTAAATATTCTTTGACGTATTACGGAAGTTGGGTGATATTTTTCTGTCTATAGGGAAAGTCAACTTAAGATAAGGAGGGGAGGGAATCACATGAATTAATATTAGCAGTTTTCTGCACAAAATATTGATTATTTGGTGACAGAACAGTCGTTTAATAATCTAAAGAACTTCTGTCATGTTCTTGACTTTTGAATGTGATCTGATCTTCAGAGATCCGGATATCGGGAGAAAAATCATGAGTTGATTTACAAAAATTGAGCCATTCGTTAGACGTAGATTTTAATAACAGCTCTAGAATAATCCATTGCCCGTTTTCATCATTATTGGTGTAATACTTCAGGAAATCAGACTACACAACTCGGCAATGACAGATATAAAACTTGGGGACATTTCTCTTGATGCCGACAGATGGCAAACATGAGGGTAAAAGCCAAGGGTTTGTTATCTGGGAGAATAGAGAGGAACGGAACGAATGAAATAAATTTTTCCGCTGTTCTGTGCGATAGTTACTTTGTATTTTATTCGCGCTGAGTAAAATAGAAAAAGGAGAATAGTTTCATGTATAATTTCATAGAGTTCAGATATGGATTTTTGTACATAAAAAGAAAATATCTAAGTAAAAATTAAAAAAAAAACATATCTTATAATCCGGATTTTCCACCATTGAACGAAGTTGTATATACCGCAATGACTAATCCCCTCCTCCTCGAGGAACATCTCAGATATGGAGATGATAAACTTCTGGAATCGTGATTGGTTCTCGCCGCCCTGGTGGGTACTTATATGATGTGGGAAGGCTACCCTCTCTACCGATGATGAGGCATATCTCTTACTGGAGGGGTTATACCGTGGCCGGTGACGACCCTTAGAAGTTCCAACAAATGCTGTTACAACGATCTGCTCATTGAGATTTTTTTCGTATGCTTTTGAACGGGTCGGAGTAGTCACACAATACCATAATGATAACACAATTACTAATAACTTGAAAAAATGACTGCTTTCCACATGTATAAAAAATGATCACTAAAAGGAATGCAATTTCTATTTTAAAACATTATGAATGATCAGCAATTGATAAATATTTTGAGCATTGAGTTTCGAGATAATTTTTTCGTTTTTTTTTTTATATCAGGAGTTTAAAAGTTAAATAATATAGGGTGGGAGATCTGTTAATGAATAGTTAGGACAACAAGAAAATGGATCTAAGAATTCCACATGTTACATGATAAAGAAGACGTTTTTAACAGTAAAAGATCATTAAAATCACATCTTGGGGCCTTTGGCACCAACATACGAGAAATGAATTGTCAGTGAAACATCAAAGGATTTTCAAGAACGGTAGAAAAAATCATCAGATTCATTCAAAGACATCAGCCTAAATATATATATTTATGAATATAGAGAAAATTTGACACTTGTTAACAAAATTGATTTTTTGTTCTCTGATATTTTCTTTTACCATTCATTTTAAATGATCGATTAAAAATGAATGGTATGCCAGAACTAAGCTTTCCTAAAACCAAGCCAGATTTATATATCACAGTTATTGTATAATAAAAGAAATAAGAAATTATGTAATTATTTATGGATTATGTTGATTATGCTAAAAAAAATGAATCAAACTTTGGTCTTTTATGGGAATATACTCATTTACAGATCAACCAGCAGTATTTTGATCAAATTTATAAATATAAAATATAAAAAAATGTATAAAGAGATTTCTTAACAGGTTTTAATAGAATAGCTCAAAGAGTGTTTTTTTTAAATTTCAGTTTGTCAAATTTTTACTTCATATTAACATTCTGATATGAAATAATAACTACCAAATATTAGAGAAACAGAGAAAAAGAGGAATAAATAGAAAATGAAAACTGAAATTTATTATTTTTGTAAATCAAAGCATTAGACAGTGTCCCAATTGTCTCAAACAACAAACAAAAGATGAAGCTTTTATAAGGAAGGTATAAATTGAGCTATAATTATAATGAATTGTTTTGTGAGTCACCAGGATTACAGTCAATGCAGGATGAAGACGGAATGATTGTAAAATAAATCTTATCATTTATATCAAAACACAAATGCTATTCAATCACATGCAGCATTACAAATAGTATTCATTTTAAAATATTTAAAATGTGCTTTACTTTGCCATTAGTTTAAGTTATTCCACAAAAATTCTTTGAATCGTGTAGCTTAGTAAAATAATTATTGATTTAAATCTAGTTCCGGTTATATCTTTCAATCTGATTGTCCATATATCATGTAGATATTTTTACATTCAAATGCATGAAAATCTGAATGGAACTGTAATCGGAGTTTCTTCCATTTTTATTGTTGTCCATAGAAAACTTCATTTATATTTTTGTATCTTCTGTTTAACAGTTCTTAATATTGCTACATGTATTTTTGTAAACTTTATATTTGTAAGCTCACATTCTAATTCTGTAAATGAAGTATTCTTTCAAGTGAGAGAACACAAATAAATAAACATAAACACAAACAAAACATTAAAAATGTGAAAGTTCAAAACTTTATTTCCATTAACCTTATTTTTATAACGATTTTGTGCATACCAATTTTGACCAAATGGTATCTTCCTTATTTAATGTTTGAATGGAAATAACTATAAAAACAGTGTGGTTCTTAATTTATCTGTTAAGAATAGGCACACTGAGCATCATACAGTATTTCACTCTTTTAAATTATAATCTTTAGTATTTTTCCGTCGTTTATAATACTTTTTATTGCTTCTCACAGAATTCTTATATTCGCATTGTATTAAAGTTCCAAAGTTTACATTTTTGAAATTTATGTTTCACATCAACCACCAAGCAACATTTTTACAGAGTCATAGATAGGTGATGAAAAAAAATCCGATAATCTTTATGAACTTGAAAGATAAAAATGGGAATAAGAATTGAAAACAGAAATCCATTTTGAATTGCCTATTTCGATTTGAGGTTTTAACTGCATTTTATATTAGTAATAAATTATTATTAATATTGCAAATATAACATTTTAAAGTAATGTAGGGAGTAATTAAAAGTTTCATACTGAAAACGAACATTTATTGCATTTAAAGTTATTTTATATCCCCATTAGGAAAGATAACCAAATTATGATAAAGCATTTTCTCAGTAACTGCCCTGTGGGTACTGCTGTTTCACTACCCACTATATAATCTGGCCTTCAAGAACTTAACATTTCGTTCACAGCTCGAAAGAGCTACTTCAACTTGTCCCGTTTATCTTTTTTTGCATAAAATAAATCTATTCTTGTTAAAAATGCCGTAGCGTTTCTTGAAGCGTTTTAAGGGGAGGAATCATTCCATATCCCCACAGCTCTTCTCCCAGCCTTTGGATAAGTATAATTATAAAACGATCAGCAATTCATTTAAGCTGGATATTCATTTGAGATAAATGTTAGGAATAAAAATACTCTGCAATATTAATAAATAATGCACATTTATAAAACGTTTACTTTTTCATGATCCATTTTACTAGAATAAATTACCTAAATTTATGCAACTATTCCTATATTTACTTTAAAAACGTAAAAGCAGGTTAATATTATTTTTATTGATATAATATGCAATTTCTAATCGCTCTAAATTTCACGGTTACTTTCAAAAAATTCCCCAATGAATTTTCATTTTCAAATTCATAATCTAAGAGCCTTTTCCACTTATTTTCTTTATTTCTTGCAATACATTTTACTCTAATTCTCAAAAACCTGAGAAATCAAAATAAATTAAAACGAAAAATATAAAATAAAAAAAAATAAGTACCAGTATTAGAAACATTATTATTATTTACACAACTTCAATACAAATTTCACCAATTTTTTACGGATTTTTTCCTATTGAATGTTTATATTGAAGTGTAGTATAAATACTAGAATATGCAAATAACACTTGTGTCACACAATAAATTTTATAACTGATTATGCAATTCAATGATTTACAGTAAAGTGCATTATTACAAATGAGGATCGAATATAAATGTTATTTCACTATTTTTGTTACAATTGAAATCACTATTCTCTAACTTGATTATGTTTGAAATAACACTACGATATAGTGATGATATTTATATGTAAAATTATTTAAAATCTGAGGATTTTATAGGAGTCTTAAGGTGCTAAAGACATTTCGAAAAACAGACAAAGATAGAAAAAACTTTCAACTTAGAGATATTTCAATATTTATAACTTCAATATTTAAATTCAACTTAGAGAAATTTTCAATATTCAAAAGAGATCTTTTGACTTTTTTGATTGAAATGATGTTAGAGACACAAAAATGGACTTTTCTTCAAATATCTGATTTTTGTATTCTTTCCTCCAGCTGGTTGAGACGAAATGATGAGTGTGTCCTAAGAATTGCCCGATATTAGGCGAGTTTAAGTTGATAATTTAGAAGACGGATTTGAATCTAAGTTTGCGACACCAGGTTACGTTTCTTTCTTTCTTTTTTTTTTTTTTTTTTCTCAAAACACCAAATTCGCTAACAATGCTTCAAGCAGAAGTAGAAAAAAATAGCCAAATTCATGGAAACGGTTTTCATTACAACTCTATTATTTCTCCGGCCAATTGGTCAGAGTTACACTATTCCGTAGAAAACAAAATCTGAAACTGAAAATTCTTGTTATATAAATACTTACCAATGGTACATGCAGTGGACAGACTACACATGTCAAAAGTATGTCCTGATTTGTGGATAGTGTACCGGGATCGGTCGAGGACGATGCGCAGTCCGATGGCGTTCGATCTGTGTCGATTGGTATTAAGAATGACAATCACATAGAAGTCGGCCGAAGTTATGTTCACGTGCACGGGACGTACGTCGTGTACATCGTCGCACATGTAAGATGACTCCTCCCGTACATCGCTCGAGGAGATCACGCTGTTACTGAAAATGAATAAAAAATCATCACAATAAAATCTAAAAAATGGAACAGGCAATATTTTAGATATATTGGCACAGTTTTTGTTTGTAAACAAATTACGGTTAACGTAATTAATTGATTAAAATTAACAATAACTGCCTATTATTAATATTAATTAGATTTTCACGGATTAACGGATTCCACGTAATTCATGATCCACGTTCCAGCGTCCTATTTCCTCTCATAAAATCTATTTTGGAGTCTGCTCTTCAAAAGAACAAACATTTTGAAGACAGCTTACATTCGTCATTGTTTTTAAAACAATCGACTATAAAAGAAGAAATAATGGCAATATTTAATATCAGAGTCTGGTTTCTCACCAATTCCAACAAAATTTACCAAACGTAACCAAAAGTTTAACATCTTGAGAATGAACTAACACCTATTAAAGTTACAATAAAATATTGTTAGGATTACATTCAGCAAAAATTCCCTCCTGAAACATTAAATTTGAGTGAAAGAACATTGATCTTAAGTAGTGTCTAAATAATGTGTATTGATATCAAAAACTGCATTATGTCAAAAACATTACATATATGTCAGAAACATGTCGTACATTACAAATATAGCATTCATACAAAAACATGAAAACCTAAAAAAAAATAATATTAAGTCAAAAACATTGCCAACATTGCATTTGCATCAAAACCTTAGCTCATGAAATGGAAAACAGAACAAGGTATTTTTACCACAAAATGAAGCGGAGAACAAAAATAATTATACAATTAAAAATCTGATATTTATCTTTGTTTAGTTATACAAGTAAAATTAAAATATATTGAGAAAGAGTTCAAATGTTGACACTCTTCCTTTGTGAGACAATATTATTTGTGTGGATATGTAAGCAAAAATTAGTAACACGCTTGAGCCCGTGGTGGTCTGCTGGTAAGATCTCGGAAGTTCCAGGTTTGAAACCCGATTTAACCAATCATGCAAGCATGTCTGTCTCCTATTATATCCGCCAAGCCAAATGATCAGATGATCCATCCTATGATGAAGAGTAGAATTTTAAACAAAAGAGTGCAAGTATCGTCCGCGTCTTCTGACAGCGGTTCAAAATTGCAAGGTCTGACCCAAAATAGCCCGAGTGTTTAAAAAGACGAGACATTCATATAGTTGCACTAAGCTTCTAATGCACATGCACCATCTCATCACTTCTCTTTCAAAGATAGTCTGTTAAAACAAAAGGCTGCAATAACAATATCAATTTTGACTTTTCTTCCATTCTTCTTTTTAAACGGAATCTCACCTTTCATTAGAATCAAGGAATCGAATGTTTTGCTTTCATCTGTGAGATGGTCATGATTTCAAGTTACATCTGTAGAAGAATACTCATTTAGAATAAAAGTTCACACGATATCTTTGTCAGATCCTTCGACATTCAGAAGTGATGAGTTTATAGTTTCACAAGTCTGGATTTCTGAAGACATAGATTCACCTTTTTCTCCGCCAACTTCCATGGATATAAATTAACAGGAATTTTATTTTTAAATTGTTTCTTTCAGAAATCATCTCATATTCAAGGTCTTATATCAAGATCATCAAAAAATATCAGAAATGTAAAAGTTTACTTCAAAATGGAATATAAAAGTACAGGGACTGGTAAAAACTTAGGGGACTGTTCTTTCCTTCGACTTTTTCCCATGCTAACACAATATAGATAGTTTGACATCGATCAATAATATTATTGTCAAGACCATAACCCAATTTCAATTTTCAAAGCTCTTGGGTTTAGTATCATCATCCACATACATGCAAATAGACAGATCGAGCATTGTCAACACTTTGGTGGACTGGGTCCAATATTTAATATAAATAGACGATTCTAATGATAAATGTATCCTATTACATATACGAGAAAATTTTAAAAATACATAAATAATAATAATTAAAAAAAAACCCAGCCGCAGCGTTTTTTCCAAAACTTTATCTCATACTCTCTAATAAAGGTGCTATCCTCTCCCACTCCACAAAAAATTGCGGCTCTTGGGTAGGCCAGAGAAAGCGTTGTATGGCATTGGCGTCTAATAATAACGAAATATTAAATTTTGGCGGGAATTTCGTATTTTTACTGAAACCTTGTGGAGTTTTATTTTTTGGCGCATCATCTTTAGTATGCGGTTAGTAGTATTTGAATAGGTCTGTCCCCAAATAGACCTAATATTGCTTAAAAACGAGACTTTAATATAACTAAATCAAACTAAACTTATCAAACCGATTGCAATCAAAATTTGATATATTTAAATTAACTATTATATTTTTTGATATATTTTATGTATGATATTGATATAATCATAGTTTATATATGATATTAACTATTATATTTTTTGAACTATCGAGTTTACATGATTCTGAAAGTACAGACCGACAGACATTCAGCCTCGGTGTTGGATTTGGCTAAAAATATGGCAGGTATTTACAATTTAGAAATATATGTACCGAATTTTACTCATCTAGCTCTCTTCGTTTTGTAGTTATCGTGTTAACTTATATTCGAGCAGCCGGACAGAATAGATTTTGTTCAAAAATTTTACAGAAATCTATTAGTGTAAAGACAGAATATCAAATTTCATCGGTATAGCCCAAAATGTTTTTGAGTTATCTTTGTGACAGACAGACGGACAAACAAACATAATGCCAAAATTGTGTTTTTTGAACACAGAAGGTCTAAAATGAGAAGATTTGTCAAAATCTCGAGTTCGGATTTTTTTGTTGATTACAATAGTTTTTTATACTACGTGTAAGAGAAAGTAAAAAAAAAAAAAATGAGTGAAGCATATTGTTTACAGAATTGTCGTTTGAAATGGAAATCCATATCTGCCAAATTTATTTTTAAAAAATCGGAAGTTGTTGAATGTAATCATTCAGTGCCAATCTGTCATCATTCACGTGTTGTAGGAACAACCTTAAGCAGAAAAATAATATGAATTTTAACGCACATAAACAGCATTCCTTATCGCTAAGTTGATTTTTATCGCGGTTTGCGTAGTTACAGTAAATAACTTCAAGCGTATGAAAGGAAATTGGTCGTTTCCTTCGATACCAGATAAAAAATGACTACTAATCATGAGATAAGATATATTATTGCACCATGCATTATGAAGAAGTGCCTCGCAGTCTCTTTCACCATATAATTACACACTTTTGTGACCACATAATTGTTGCCGAACCTGTTAATGCCCATATTAATCACAAAGCATACATTTTGATAAATAAGAAATGAAATAAAATGAAAAAAATTTCTTAAAAACAACATTAAAATATAAGCGAAATTATTTTTTTATCCCTATGAAAATAATTTTTTGAAAATTAAATAAATAAATGTATTCAGATAACAACTTTTAGGGTAACAATATAATCTAATAATGAAAATGAGGTAAAAAAATTATTTTTAAAAAATTGTTAAAATTTAGAAAAAATTAGCTAGAGTAATAAAATGGCATCATTTAAAAATTAATAAATTAAATTATTTAATTCATTAATTTATTAGCAATTATTAATAGCAAATAATTTAATGTTTTAAATGACATGAAATTCATTTATATGCAATAATTTTTTCATAAATTATTGCGAAAAAACAGCTTAAAAATTCAGCTTATTTTAATTAAATAAAATTCTAATTAAAATTTTAAAGAAATGGCTCCGAGGTGCACATTCCTATGATCCAAAGTATATATATCCCGAATTCGGTAGCTATAATTCGGTAAGTATAGTTCAGTAGCTATAACACACACACACACACACACACACACACACACACACACACACACACACACACACACACACACACACACACACACACACACACACACACACACACACACACACACACACACACACACACACACACACACACACACACACACACACACACACACACACACACACACACACACACAAATTCTCATCTTTATTATTAATAAAGATTTGTATTAGTATTTATTTGGAGAGAAAAAAAATACTCCATACTATTAATAATTAGACAAAAGGAGAAAAATGATAGAAAATGTCATACATAGCACTAATTTTATGCAAAAAGTTTACTTTATTTTAAAATTACATAATCAAAAGCCTACAAAAACAAATATATAAATCGTTTCATAAAATATGCGTTCTTTTCTTCTTCAAATAGCAAAATTATGTATTCAGAGAATTATAAAGCTTAAAGACTCGAGAATATAGATCAGAAAAAAGCTGCAATCGCTTTAAACTAACATCTAACAGTATGGCATTAATTTAAATGATTTGAGAATAAATTTTCAAAATGTCATGGCATTTTGCCTGAGACATTAAATGGCTTTGCTTGATGCAAAAATATGTAATTAATGGCCAGGACAAAAAAATATAAATTTCAGCTCGTTAAAGGAACGGAGTTAAGAATTGTATTTCTGTATTCTATATGTGCGATAAATAAGTAAACAAGGTAAGGCTATAGCAAGTTTTAAATTTTAATTTTCTGTCAGTTTTACTTGTTAAAAATTAACGTGTTTAAAATTTTACTGTACAACAGATTTAAGAATGAAAATTTTTGTCATTTTAAGTCCATAAATTATTGACTAGCAAATGATTTTTGAGAAAAGTGGTCCATTATGTTGAGCGCTCACGCCTTATATTTTACTTTTATATCAGAAAATAAAGAGATAATATTAATCTGCACAAGATACGACGCTCGTAAAACACATGAAGTAATATCTTCCGTTTTATTCAAAATATTGGAATTCCAAACTGAAGCTAATACATAATGTTGCCATACAAGAAAACTAAATAATAAAGGTTGATATATATATATATATATATATATATATATATATATATATATATATATATATATATATATATATATATATAGTCAATAATGCAATGTCACTTGTTTGTAGTAAAAAAAGTTTGATAAAGTCATATCAGAATACATCAGGGAAGACATTACATTTTGTCTTTTGAGCACACATTTCCAAGGAAGATTTTTATTTCTGGTGTTTGCAGCAAAAATTCATTCAAAGTAAAGCTAGCAATATTAAGGAATTAAAGAAAACCAGCGAACACCTGCGCTGACTGTTATAAAAGCAATCAAAGCAGTTATATGAGCCATCAGCTAAAATGAGCATATAAAAACACCCAGACAACGACGACATAAAGAACATTACCCTTATGAGATCTTTTTCCAGGTATTAGCCAAACGTTTAGCTGCTCATCCATCACCAGATGTGTATCTTTTGGGAGGTGTTGAGAATGAAATCACTCACCTGACTAAGGAGGAGCAGCGGGAGGTTTTACTGCTCCAGGAGCACTTGGAGGAATCCGCTGACGAATCCTCGTCGGAATCCGACTCGTCGCTGTCTTCCCCACACTGTTGCTTCAGACAGCTCGTCACCTCTTTATCGCCCTGCATAAAAGCACAGCACATCATTCAACAAAGGAAGAAAAAATATTTAGACTAATAAAATATAAAATGAACATTTCAACCAGGAAGCGCCTTCAATATGGATACAGATAATTCTATAATCAGTTTTTTTAAAACTCGAAATGAGGCAAAACACACACAAAAAAAGCAATCTCATAGTATTTTCCACTAAATTTAAAACATTAAGATAGCTCATTTTACTTGTTTTCTTTAAAAAAAAAAATTAAAAAAAAAAATTTTTTTCTCTTTATCAACTTACAAATTTGTGGGTTAAAGCAGAGCAAGTGGATTGGCTCGAAAGATAGGGACAACGTGTTCGAATCTGGTCACGCTCCAAATTGACATCCTTTACTGCTCGCTATTGTCTGACAAGACACGTGTAGCATAAGCGTGGTTTAGGATACAGTTACAAGTCATTAGGAAAGAATTTCTATTTACGCTTCTTCTGAAACGAATTAAGTCGCTCAGTCACATTCAAGCGTCACGTGACCTTTCTTTCACCACGCAATGGTACTTGAGAGCGTGAATGTAATCTATGCATACATTATTTTAAACTTAGATCAAATATCGAAGGATGAACTTGAGATAATATCAATTATTTCGCTTTTATACAAACATGAGAAATCTTGGTATGGATCAGAGCTCACTTTGATTTAACCAAACACAAAGCTTCGATGATACCCAAATTTGAATCTGTAATCACATCAAACAATAATCATTTTTAAATTTTTAACCAAATTTTATGTGCATGTCCCACAAACAATAATCCTGACACATTAAATGCATGTCCCTGACATCAAACAATAATCATTTTTAAGTATTGAATCAAATATCACATGCATGCCCGTTTCGATTTTTTTAATAAAATAACTTCATTCATTTAGGAATTTAATATTTACTATAGATTCTCGTGATCGCTTACGAGATATGCACAGGAGTTTTGTTTTACTACATAATTACAGCTGGCATGTTAAGAAACGTTATGATCTCTTCTTCTTCTGTTTAAATATTCTTTATAACGGTATTTAATATGCATCAGGATCACGCACACGGCGGATTGATAGAATACACTTCTCCCATCAGAAAACTAAAGGCAAATCTCGTCCTCCAGATTTATTTACTGATCAGTTTAATGTGCTCTATAAATTTTTTTTTTGTTTGGAAACCACAATTTGGAGTTAATGAAGTCATCTTTTGCGAAGTCACAGATACATAATGACTCAGCGACCTTTCTTTTTTTTTTTTTTTCTTTCTTTGCAAGAAATTCAATAGATCTCGAAATCGTAATTGCACTTGATGCGTATAACTGATTTGATGGGTCTTTGAAGATTTCAGTTCGTGTCTACAGACAAATTTTACTATTAATAAATTTACTATTAATTATACTACTAATACTATTAATATTGCTACTATCAACCCTTACACTCGAATGGTGCCTCTCACTCGCCATTCAAGACGGTGCATCATTTTGACGTTTTATTTATTTATTTTTCAGTTTTGATTGTTAAAAACGCCTACAGAATGGTAAAAAGATGTAGATTAATTTTTTAGGGAGATTCAGCTTAAAACAATTATATCTATTTATTTTTCGGAGCAATAAAGTCCTTGTATTAGGTGAATAATTATGCATTGAATTACTTTTCCGTTTGTAAAGGGTTAATTATACTTATATTATTAATATTACTACTATTTATTACTATTAATAAATTTATTACTAAAATTATATAATAATAAAAAATGCAATAAAATTATAAAATTATGATTTTTGCTTTAACAAAAACTAATATTTATTACCAATGTATATAAATAAAATTAAAAAGCATAGAGAATTTTTCTCCTACAGAAGGCCAAATAAATGAATGCAGTTTCTTCAAACACTATGAAGAATAATACAAATTATAGAGATAACATCCTTATAATTAATTTAATAGTTCACTTTTTAATAATTTAAGATAATATTTCCATCCATACAAAATATTGTATATGCATATTATATAGCATTCTTAAAAAAATGAGAGTATTATAGCTATTTTTATAGTATTAAAGTTTTTGAGTTATAATATGCAGTGCTTAATCATAACTTTGCATATCTTTCTTTAAAAGTTATTAATAACTTAGGAAAAAAAATAGCTTTCAGCAATTTTTTAATAATTTAATACATTTTTAGTATTTTTCATTCCTTCTAAAACTTATTAGATTTTAAAACGTTTGATGCAACTGATATTCTCCTTTTAATTAAAAAATAAAATTGAGAATGGTAAGAGGTATGCATGTATGATGCTATTTCCTATGTATCATTTATTTGTGTGCACGGTAAAATTTTAAATAAAACTTTTCTTTTGCAATAACAATTTTTTTATATAAATATATTTCAAGAAAATAGACATAAAAATATTTTCATCACGAGAAATGCCAGGTATACCAGTTTGCTAATCGAGTCACAGTTATTTCACATAAAAGTGAAAGCAAATATTGAACATTTTTCAATTAAAGTTTGTTTTACCAACTATTAAAAACATCTTTCATGATATACCGTATAAAAAAGGAAAGTAATAAAAATAAAAATCTACTCATAGAAGCCTCGTAAAGAAATGAAAAAAAAAAAAATGAAACAATACTGAAATGAAACTATAACTACAGTTTTTTTTTAAAAAAAATTAATGATAATAAATTGTTTTCCTGTACACCAGCGATTTGAAGGTGGTACATCATGCCCTTTTAAGAAAGTCCTCTAACTGCGAATACCTTTTGTCGATAAATGTAATTAGATAATATTTAGTCCATTCTTAAGGGGGTTTCTTTTAACTTTATGTAAGTTCATCAAGCAATTGGCACTTGAAACAGAACTCTACTTTTAATTACCGTATTGAAAAGAAAATAACACTTACGAAATATATCCTATTTTCCAAGGTGTTCAAATGCATGTAGAAAGTATGTTTCTGCTATTTATATTAATTCTGCACCCTGAAGATTTTAAGTCTTCTAATTCTCACCTTCCAAGTTAAGTGCACAACAGTAGATAAAACGTAATAGCAATAAACCTGCTCATAGTACCACTTGCTGGTATCATCTATCGCCACCTGATACTTGTGCAGACCATCATTTAAAACACAAACTCAAATTCTACTTTTAAACAGAACAGGATACATAAATAAATTTATCGGATTTTGAATTTCTTTTATAGACGCGTTGAATAAATCCCGACTTATGCAAAATCAACATTCAGGTCTATCACAAAGGTCTCCACTGCGGTTTAATCTGAAAAAGCACATCGCCCTCTAAGCAAGAACAGACTTATTGTCAGATGAAATTCTCACAAGCCATGCAACAACATTCATACTGGATTTAGTTGTTACATTAACGTCCCGTTTTAAAGCCACACTAGGGTTATTTTGGGACAGACCTAGTAAATTTGAGCCGTGATCGGATGACGAGGACTATACCTGAGTTGGAACCCTCCTTACTTAACATCCACACCACACCAGCAAGAGGAGGTTTGACCCTGACCGATTTAAAGGGCACCAGATGCACTTAAGCGTCGGTTTTTCTGGGGAATCAGGCTTCGAATCAGAAGCTCTCCGATTCCGAAATTGAGACCTTACCACTAAGCCACCGCGGCCATAATTGATACTGGAAATAATCACCAAAAGAGATGTTTATAAAATGTTTAGGAAGAGAGTAGAAGAATGGAGCAATCAATGACCTTTGCAAAGACAGTGAAAACATCGTTTTGTATTGAAGGTATCATTACAAAAATTTTGTTGAAATAAATTCCACATACCAAAAAATACATGGTTCTATGAAACCGATTACAATTACTAGAGCATACAGAGCACCCAGAATACAGCGTAGTATTCTATGGAAACGAAGCCATAGAATACTACGCTGCACATGAACAGTTTGATTTTATATATCTAATATTTCGATATATTAATATCAAAATCCTTGAATATTTTTTTATATTCTTGGCAAACTGGTAATGGTAATTGCATTTATCATAACATTATAAATTATTCAAATTACTTAATACTGACTCATGTCAAACACTTTAGATCTTGGCATAAGTCATGCCGCTGTAGTAAATAAAAATAAAGCAATTTAATCAGGGTATTAGCTTTGGAACATGTAGTATGCGCAGGATGAATTTTTCAACAAAAATGTTAAATTTATGCACACTGATTTGCTTGACCAAATAATCTGCTCGTACTTAATAAGGAATTTTCGAATTGGATTAGACATCATTTTAAAATGTCAATAAACATTATACTTTCATCAAAAATAATTCATGATATTGTGCAGCAGTTTGAAACCTCTTTCATAAAAAAAATTAAAATTTTATTAAAAAAATTTTTTAACAAATATTTTTTTACTAAAGATATTTACCAATTACAATCATTTTTATAAATTTTGTTTTAAAATTTCTACAGACGGATTAGTAGAAAACTGAAACACCTTAGATATTTCAATATAATAAATAGGAAAACCTTAAGTGTCCGACGAGATTGAGATGGAATTGTCGGTCCTAGGTAGGGTTGAGTATAAAAAATAAATCTGACATCAACAAAATTTTGAAATATATTAGCACGAAAATATTAACGTGCTGAATTACTTCCATTTTTATTTTTATTAGAATCTCACCTTGAAAACTAGGAGTCGTCCCCCTGGGTGGGTGGCGCAGGCTGAGATCTCGACGATAGACGCGGGGAGGAGATAGTACCTGAGTTTCATGACGTTACCGCTCTGGCCTCCATTCAACTTCAAATTGAGATTCACTCTCTGCTTGTTCAGGTGCTTCGGCTCGATCAAAGGAGGCAAGCTCACCTAAACACGAAAGAAGCATTCGATTACCACATACTAACAGGAAATGCAGTTGGTTCTGTGATTGATTCACAAGTGATTCACAAAAATAAATATCCAGAAGAAGGAAGACTGCTTCGAGGACTATTTTGCGATGGATCTCGTAATGTCTTTGTTGCTAGATAGATAAATGTTTTTCACACGAGAGCAGATTGAATACATCGAGGATAAATTACTAAATTTCGATCCTAGTTTTATTTTTGAAAACTGTAAATGTGAGTCATTTTTTTATGCAGCCCTTCTAACCTATTTCTTTGATGCTGGATTCTTCCAAGACTAATTATTGCTGATATACGCAATAATTAATTCAGAAAGAAGCCATCATTTAAATTTTTCTGTAATAGGATGCACAAAGTGTCACCCAAGAATGCATAATGACTTTCGTTTTTTCTCCTTCATTTTACAGAAGAGCAACTGTTGAGAAGAATTTCGATATTCAATTGAAATCATTTGTTAATTGTTTTAGAGATATTATTTCCCAGCAATTATTTCAGTTAAAATAAACATTATCAAAAGAAAAATGATAGAGGGAAAGGTGTTTAATAATGTTAGCACAGTTTAATATTAAATTCCAATTAAATTTTATGTCACATATGACGCATAAGCATAAAATAAGGTAAGAAAAAACTTCATCTGTAACTTCGTGATCAATTATTGAAATTTAATATTAAAATAAAATATTATGTTAGTTTTTTTTTTCAATAATAGTATAAAGAAACAGCCCAAAAAAAAACTGTATAAATTAAATGGAACAAATTTCCTTTTTTCATAAAATTCGTCTTTTTCACAAAGATTTTCAGTCTGAAAACGATTTAAACTGTATTTTCTTACAAAAGATGTTGACCTAGACAAATCTAAAATGGTTTGACCATGTGATCATTAGACATACAGCATTTTCGCGTTAGCTACCTTTCAATTGATTTAAGAAGTAAATGGTCCATTAGATGAATTACTTTGTTCTTAAATTTAAACAAAAATTCCCTGAATAAGGTCTAGCATTGTTAACTAAGTCAGTTCACCTCTATATATGTGAAGTACATTGCTGCAGCAGTTGAAATATGATGTGATGACGAAATCAGAATTTTGTCTTCTGAATTAGTGGTATCCACGTCGAAACGTGTCAACACCTCTTAAAGAAACCTAAAGAAACCTTTCTTTAGAAGATGTTGATTGTGTACGATAATAATTAAAAATGCTTCTTTATTCTATATTGATTAACATTATATTTCTTCATTTTATTTTCTTGTGTATAAGTAATAAAGCAAAAATTAAAAAGATCATGACATTGGATAAAAGCTTACAAAAATATTTTTGACCACAAAGAGATTTTGTGAAACAAATTTAAGGAATCCAACATAGTAATATCAGTTTCTGCATTACAATATAAAAATAAAGATGAGTTGAAATTATTACAAAAAAAAATCCGTCATTAATATTTATGTTGTTATTGAAATATGAAAAAAATATAGATTGTGTGTTTAAAAATATTCATTTTTTTTTTTACTGAAATTATTTAAAAATTAGTATTATTTTGAAAAAAAAAATGTTTTTTCAAAAAATCGTCCTATTTCGAACAGCCATACACCAGTTTCTTGCAAAGTAGATTTTAAGGAGCTTCACATTCTTATTTATGGAATATGGACTCAGGACATAATCTGTGCCTTTCTTTACAAATGTTTCTTTAAACATAAAAATCTGAACCATATCTTCCAGAAATTTTATATTCGATTATTTGCTGCACAAAATCCTTTATGTGCAGAGGGCAAAATACGATTTATGAATTTCAATTTGAAATCTTTTCTGAAATCGTGCTATACTTGTAAGAAGTCAATAATATAATTCTATTCACAAATCGCAACAGAATGAAAAAATTAAACACTACGAAATGAGCAAATTGGAGAACGAGGATTTTTATTTTGATGGCCCCCAATATTAATTCAGAATAAAATGACATTTGATGATTATGCCAATAGGTTAAAATACAATTTCTAGTATCGTATTTAAGATTGAAGTATTATTTGTAGATACAGTACATTTTGTTCATCTATGACCTAATGCCACCCCCCTCCTCGAAAAAGCAGTTTATCAGCAAACAGAAAATTATCTTTTTATCTAAATTCGTTTAGATTCTTTGTAGTCTTGTTTTCAGAAAAAAAAAATTGTCGATATATGGCATTACATATAATATAGTTATTGTTGTTTAGGATAAAAATTTTATCATACGAAAAATCAGCTTGAAGTTCCGATTAAATAATATAAGGTTTTGCATTTACACAACATTCATCAAATTATGTAAGATACATTTGCCCCATTAGAAACAGCAAGTTATTACTATATATTAAAACCAGCAAAAGCGATTTTTCCAAAACTTTCTCACATATTCTCTAATAAAGACGAATGTGTACTTTAGACTCATTTTTTCCCAACAAATTGAAATCAAAATCTGCCTCAGAACTTCAATTGCAGTCACAAAATCACAAACCAAATTTGATATGTTTAAATGATTGCATTTTTGAATTATTGAATTTACATGCTTCTCAAAGTACAGATAATCTGGCAAAGGTTTCGTCGATAAGTGGTCAAACTTTTGACGGATTCAGTTTCAAATTTCATATGAATTCACATTAAAGAATGCTACAGCTGTGTACGAAATTTTATTCACCTAGCCCTTTACATTTTGAAGTTATATTCTCTTATTATTCTCGAACAGCTGGACAGGTGGACTTTGTCAGAATAGAGTTTGCTCAAAATTTTATAGAAATCTATAAATTTGTTGTAAAGACTATACACCAAATTTCATCCGTGTAGTTCAACGCATTTTTGAAATATCCTTATCGCAAAGCACCATGCAGATAAGCAGAAAAAATATAAAAAATATATTTTTCGAATATTCTATACTTGTAAGAAGATTTGTTCTTGTTTAAAGGTTCTTATGGTATACATGTGTAAAGGTTAACAAGGTAATGGTATACATGTATAAAGGTGTATAAGGACTAACTTGTATAAGGTTCGACCATAAGACCTTTGCTCCCCTTGCAAATAACTAGTTCCTTTTAATTTATGCAACGAAATGAATTTAAAATTAAATGTCTCTGATGGATTGAATGTTCTTGGAATGAACACAGTTAGAAGTATGAACAAAAGTCTATTTTATAAGTAAGAATCAAAGAAACAAATAAACATGGAGTTCTTCCTCAAACAAGGTATTTTAAAAATTACCTGATAGGCGACGAAAGGATGATCAGAGGTGAGGGCGACAGCTTCACACCAGAGGGTCGAGGAAGGGGGCACCAGCCTCATGTCAGCTGCGGATAGTTCCGTCCTCTGCTCCGGCCACGTCTTGCGTTCCGTGAAGGTGAAGAAGAGGCCGAAGACGGCCACGATGAAGACGGCCGACAGAACGAACCATCCCGAAATCCGACGTTCGGCCATGCCACTGCAAAGAGAATGAATACACTTCAGCCATAAAAAGAAAGAAGAATCGTTTGTTTCGCGTGCAGGTGATGCGTTCAGCTGCGAAAAGGAAACCACTACTAAATATAAGCAAAACAGACACTCGCTGCATGACAACAGAGAAATCGTTTACAAGAGTGTGGTTTCACCTGCTCAGCAAATGAATCCGATTGCACTACATTGGATTGTCACTGAGAAACTCATGTTTTTTTTAAAAAAGAGTTGAAATTATTACAAAAATAACACACCTTAGGGTAAAATGGAATATTTTGGTTCATTGGAACTAACCGATAATTTAGAAAACTGATGCCATTGTAAAAAGTATCACTACATAACAAAACCTGTCCATAAAAATTATATGTGAAAGATAAGAAAAAAATTAAGTGTAGGTTTCATAACGATTCGTGATAAAGAGGTTTTTGAACAATTTCTAATTTCCAAACATGAAGACGGTTTTTACATCCTATGAGGGGAAAATAAATTAGGTAATTTTAATTAAAACATAACCACGAAATTTTCAAAAAATTTCAAAAATGTCATCTTAAGTAGGAAATATTTTTCATTTAACTGAAAGAAAAGAGTTTGTAAAAAATTTTTGTTCCCAATTTTCGTTGATAATTTTGGGATGTTTGGAGGCTAACAATAAAATAAAATCTCATCTGAAAAATATCTTACTGTAACTAATTCAAAAGATAATTCTTACTGAACAAAATTCCGTTTTATGCCATTTGCAGTGGTCATAAATTTATCTAACTGCATTTCCATTACCACTGGGAATTGAAAAAGAAACAACTTCTAATGTTTCTAATGCTCATATTGGGGTTTTTGAGATACAAATTGCCTTCTAGTTTTTCACTCATATTTTTTTTCAAAAACATAAAAAGAGAACAGAATAAGTTTTTCATAAAAAAAGAGCCTAAAATGAATTCAGAAGTACAAAATAGGTTTTAAAAAATTACACGATATTAAGCTTTTTCTATGCGTATAGATGATGTCGATCTTATCGTCTTACTAAAAGCTTCAATCCATGTTAGAGGTTTCCTCTAGCTGTTAAATGAGTTTCAGAATCGCTTAATCATTGTTTAGTTATAAATCATCTGAACAACCTGACATCACCTGGCTATCCATTGAAACAAATATTTCTGTATTGATATACCACATTAAAAGAATCTTATAGTAAAACATAAATGCAATGTTGATTAATTAACACATGGAAATTTGCAGATGAAAATTCACGAAAGATCACTTCGACTTTTATTACCAAAGCGGTCAAATCGGTTAAGAGGTTGCAGCAACCCTAACTACACGACCTTCGAATGACACTTGTCTGACTCACTTTGACACTCGCCTAAAAGAATAAAATTAATACTATCTAACAATCGACCCAGCGAATGAAAGCGAAAACTTCAGATCGCGTTTTACGATTTGAAATCTTAAACCGCAATATAGTATGTTGGCAAGGTTTCGGATTAAGAAAAGAGGATTCTGATTTCGAAATCATTGGGGAATTGGCTATTTATGTGGGTTTGGTGCACTCTAAATATGCCTAGTGAGTAAAAAAATTCTCCGACTGGTTGATGAGATTTAAAGAAGATTTGGGAGAGCAGGAATCACTCTTTTTATCTGATCATGACTCCTGGTTCGGGCTTGGTTGCTCTTCCTCCTGTGTTCTATCTGTGAGGTGTGTGAAAGTGCGCCCCTATAAAAAGGGGCTGTACAAGCGAATGTGTGTGTCATCTTCAGATGAGCTAGAAGTCTGCCTTTGGGTGCTCAGGGGTATTTACCTGCAGAAGCTACTGCTCCCCCCTTTTCCGCTGTAACGCGGACACGACATCGTCATCACCTAATCATGATTCAAAAATATGGAAACAACCAAAAATAATTCTTCGAAGTGAGACCTTAATATAATTTTAATAAAACCGATTCATGATTTCGGAATTAACGGTGCTTATTAAAATAGAAAGCTAGATAACAAGACAACTGTATTTTGAACAGAATATATTTTTTTTTCTATATGCATTACGATTTAATTGGCAGGGTATTAAATATTAAGACTAATAAACGATTTTATTGCCACTATAAAATTTCTAAATAAATCTGAATTCTCAAAGATGGTAATAGATTTTGTTTATTTGGCTGATTCATTTTCTTTATGCGTAATTGGTCAACAATCAGAACAAGTGCTGCATGAAATTATTTTTTTTTAATATACAGTTTTTCCAACTAAAATTAGAAAGAAAATATACGCCTCTGATTGTCTTATTCCTTTGGAAGAATTTAATTTTTGCTAATTTTTACTGCAGGATGTTAGGTTATTGGAAGCTGTGTCTCAAGAATACTCATTTGGAGATTCAACAGGGCCTTGCTTAAGAAACTTGAAACACAGATGAATGAATTGAAATCACGATTTATCTTATTTAAAATGCATTTGTGCAAAGTATTCTACACTTCACAGGTCATTTCTGAAAACTTCCTTAAGATAAAGGAAAGGAATAAAACAAAATAAAATAAAATAAAAATGAGCAAATTGGAAATAAGAATTTTAGCAGTGGTTTCTAACGAGAGTTAGATGGAAAATCCGACATTTTCCTCAATCAATGTGCGTTTTCAACTGTTTATATTAATTTGAGCATTCCATTTGCAAACATGAATATCTTTCTTATAGCTTTTGGCGTCGTACTTTATATATCTTTCAATGAATCTGCTTTTAGACAGAGCATCATCAATTGTAAGATTGACCCTTCTCGGAAGAAAAGTGCACACAATTTATTCCTTCTGTCTTTCTATTTAATTTCAGGGTCAGCTTCCTCCAAGCATTCTCATTCAATGTTTACTTCTCTTTAGTGAAGGAAAATATCCCCTGGTGGGCACCTTATAATTGAGGATGAGAAGCTTCCGGCACGGTGGTTGGTTCTCACCACCCTGGTGGGTACCCATAAAGGCGGGGGTCTGACTCCTCCCATCGATGAAGGATCGTACTTCTCAAGAGAAAGGTTGTACCGTGACCGGTGATGGCCCTTCGGTCTCAACCACAGTTCCCGTCAGTGCTGCTGTTGCGACGCTCCAGTCATTCAAATTTTTCCATGTGCCTTCCGGCGGGTCAGAACAACCAGTTAGGTCACTGGAGGATCATTCTCTGACTCGGTTTTATGTTCATCGCCGACTGTTTCAGATAGATATTTAGAATATAGATGTTATATATTAGTACCAAATTTTATCCATCTTTCTCTTTTCGTTTTGTAACTTATATTCGAATGGTCAGACAAACGGGCTTCCTCTGAACGGATTATGTTAAAAAAAAAAAAAAAAAAAAAACTGATGTAAATCTATAAATTTGAGGTAAAGATCATATACCGAATTTCATCCTTATAGCTCAAAGCATTTTTGAGTTATCTTTGTCACAGACAGACAAACATAATCCCAAAAATGTGTTTTTCCAAATCAGGGAAGTCTAAAAAGTGGAGAATCGTTAAATTTTCGATTTTAATTTTTTTGACGATTATATTATTTTAATACACAAGAAAGTAAAACTAAAAAGATTTTTCTTAAAAATTTTATTTATATTGCGACATTGTTTTTCATCTTTTACTTCGATATGTTATATCAAAACTATGTTTGTTACTTACGTAAACAATTTCCAAAACTCATCAAGACAAGCAATAAAATTTTTGTTGTTCTTTTAAGAACAGTCTTAAGAACAAGTAATCAAATGCATAAATGAGATGTTGCGTAGTCTTGTGTAATCTAAAATTAAGCTGAAAATAAATTTCACAATACATTAACACGTTGGCCGCAAATAATTAACAGATTTCTATCTAAAGCCTGTATTTGACTTCCAATGTATCATCAAAACGTAAAAAAAAGAGAGAGATTTCGTCAAAGCAGTAAGGCACATCATGACGCTTCGAGCGGAGGCTGTCACTGACTAAGCAGACAACGGTTTTAAAACAAGATTTAAATTAAATGAGATACTAATTCAGATTTCACAAGGTTTATTATCGTTTGGACAAAATTTAATTTCTTGATTAGGACATCCCTCAGATCATTGTTTAAACAGAAATAGAAAATATTAACAGCAACGCTGGGGAAACAAATCTTTTAAATTTCATAGCTAGAGATCATTTGTTACAAATATATTCTGAGAGCCTATTTTCAAACCTAAAAAAATATTAAGTACTCCTCTCAGCTGTATTTCAGTATAAAAGAAAGTTCAATAGAAACATGTCTCACAATATGGAGTGATTTAAAAAAGACCTCAGAATCAAGAGAGATATTTCAATGAAACCTTTAGGGAAAATATGCAGTCTATAGGTAATGAAAAGTGCACACAACTTGACATAGAATGATCATAACAAATAATATTGTCAGCATGAAATTTCATCACATTTCCTTTAATCGCATTGAAACTTACATTTGTTCGTCGGCTTCACTAGTCCTCATTTTTTTATATATAAAAAAATGGAATAGCCTTCTAGGTAACTGAAGACACTTCGCTGTAAGAATATTGCTTTTATAGCACATTATTTCAAAGAGAGTAAATAAAGAAGGAATTACGTTTTCCTTTATTGTCAACTATAAATGCATTAACTCTACACGTTTTCACGTGTTTGCATTTGTTTTAACAGATTACACAGAAAAATGATTCGATTGATTTGGCAGAAACAGGTCTGCTGATTCTGAAACCGCAGTTAGTAAGTTGTTTTCTTTTAGTTTGTCAGAAATATAACATATTTTTATGAAATGTTTGGAACTTCAAGATATAAGGAAATTTCAGAGAAAACGCATTTAAGAGAAAACACTATACTTACATTATGTAACATATTGAGAAATCAGGGAAATTACCATTTAAGTCAAGATATAAAGTCGATAATATAATAAAAAATATAGAGGCGATATGGTTCATTTTTCAGAAAATGAAGCAAGAACCCTTTTTACTTTCTCATATATAAAACGGGGAGAAAATGTTAGAATCGTCAAAAAATTTGATTCGTCAAACTCAAGATTTTGACGAATCTTCACGTTTTAAATTTCCCTGAATGTGAAAAACACATTTAAAAAATGTCCATCTCTCTGTCTGAGACAAAGATAACACAAAAACTGTTTGAGCTAGACGGATGAAATTTGGTATACGGTTTTTGCATAAATTTATAGATTTCAATCAAATTTTGTGCAAAATCCATTCAGAGGAAGTCCAAATGGCTTACAAAACGGAGGGAGCTAGATGTATAAAATTCGGTATGCAGGCATAACATCTATAGTGTAGACATTCTATCAAATTTTGAACCAAATATAAGAAGTTGGACGTCTGTCGGTTTGTACTTTCAGTAGGATATAAACACGATAACTTGACTTAAGTATATCAAATTTGGTATTTTGTGATGTGTAGTTTCTATATCAAATTTTAGGTTTAATCGGTTCCGGAAACGTGTCTAAAACAAAAATTTCATTTCCGAAAATAGTTAACATAATGTCGAGGATTAATAGCCCAAGTTTAGTTTAGTTAGTTATATTAACGTCCCGTTTTAAAGCAACACTAGAGCTTTAGGACGGATCTCGTAATTTTAAACCGCGGTCAGATGTCGAGGGCGACACCTCAGCTGACACCCCCCTCTCCACACCACACCACACCACTCCAGCAAGAGAACATAATAGCGCAAAAAAACTCGCCAAGGATAACACAATAGATTTTAAAATAATGTTAAACTCCCGCCAAAGTTTAATATATCGCAACTATTGTGCATCAGTGTAAGGCGTTGTTGTTGTTGTTACTTATGGCACTTTACAAGCCCGCTGACAAATCTGTCAGCAATTTAAGCCGAGTGAGCATCTCTTGTTTTTACAGTAGCACCAACTAGGGCCAAGAGTACGGCTTAGCTACTTCATGCGTCACATTCGCTCGCGCAACCCCTTTTTACAGTGGGGCACATTCTCACACCCCACAGATAGAAAAAGAGCAACCATGCCCGAATCCGGGACGCCCAAATCACGGGGAAGACGCTGTACCCCTATACCAGGACGCCGGCTTGCAAGGCGTTTTCTGCCTTACCCAAGGTCCTCAATTTTTCATGCAGGGATGGGGGATAACACATTTAATAAAGAGAATGCAAGAAAGTTTGAAGATACTATTCTAACGGTTCTATATTTATATCAGTTGTCGGTCAATACAATCAGACAGTTTTTGGAAGTTATTGGGGTTTGTGTCGTTCCAGTAATTTTGAATTGCAGTTTTTAAATCAGAGACGATTTTATACTGTCGCCCATTCGTGTAATCATATCGAGTCAGAATGACTTAAAGGTTTTCCACTGAATTCAAATCGGAACTCCGGGATTCCCAATGAAGACTAATAACTTCATTTGTCTATATCCAAATTTTTATAAGGCACAAAACAAACATAAATGCATTGTTCTGTTGGAATTTTGCAAACTCCTGATATAGTCAGAGAAGCAACCGGAAACAATTTACCAGTATTCTGATATTAAAACCCAATATGTTTTGTTTTCGATAAAAAACGATTTCATCGAAGCAAAATGATGCCAAACCTCCTGCAAACTGTGGTTTTGATTTTTAAAAAAATGGTGTTTTTTCAAACACTCAAACTAATGTTCTATTCATTTGATCCACCTAAATGACATTTTTTTTTTGTGTGTGTCTTCCGAAAACATCAATCGTTCCAGTTGATGCCAGTCGTTAAAAGTATCAAGGAAAAATCTAGATGTGAATCAATATACCATTTAATATCGCTTTTCTGTCCTTTTCATCTTCCTGTATACAGATTAGAATTTTTATGCAATGCATTTCTTACTGTTTGGTTGGTATAAGATAACTGCATTTCATCTTTAATTTACCAAAATGAGATTTTGTTGCTTGAAAATAGCCTCTGGGTCTGTTTCTCTAGTTTTGAAAAAAAAAATAATAATAATTCTTAGTTCTTCTTGCTCGTTATTTTGTATCTTGGTTATCAATCTTAATGAGCAATAGAATAATAACTGTCTTCCATCTGCCAATTTTTCGTGAAATTGCAGCAACATCGTAATCAACATCTTTAAAATCTACTATTTTTTGCCTTGTTGAGTTTTTGTTAAGTGTAATGCTCTTGGTGGTCTTAAAATACATAAGATCAAAAATTTTGCATCCGTAAAAGTATTTGTTACGGAAATTAGAGATAAATGCTAGGTAAATAAGCCCACAACCTCCAACACTAATAAATATTTTGAAACAGAATAAAATTTAATTTAACTTATTAATTAGATTAGATAAAAATTAGAAAAGCTGTTGTGTATTCTGCCAAGGCAGTTATTACATTTCCTAAATTGCACTTGAAGTAATGGGTTTTTTTTTTATACCAAGTCAACCTTTTTCGACGACTTTGTATATAATTACATTAAGTCAAAAAAAAGTTACGTCCTATGCTTTGTTGTCGATTTCTGATGAGATAATCGTTCTTCTTCACAACATAGAATATTCGCAAAACATAAAAATTAGGCTTAATCGTTAGGAGTCGTCTCCCTTAAACTTTCTCTCTTGCCTCTCTCATAAAGATGCTTTCCCCCACCCCTCGCAAAAAATTGTAGACTTTAGGTAAGGCAAAGAACGCCTTGTCTGGCAGTGGCGTACAATAGTTACGGTGGATTAACATTAGGCATGAATTTGGTATTTTTCTTGAATCTATTGTGTTATCCTTGGCGAGTTTTTTGGCGATCGATCCCTGGCATTCTGTTAACAGTATCCGGAAATCAAATTTTTGTTTTAGATGCGTTTTTCCGAACCATGATTTTTTAAACCATAGTTTTTACAACCATGATTTCTCATAGAATACAATAGTGGTTATAAAAGAACATACCAAATTTGATATATTTACATCATTGCATTTTTGAGCTGTCGCATTTACAGATTTCTGAAAGTACAGACTGACAGATGGTCAAACCTTATTGGAATGGCTCAACATTTGATAGGTGATTATGCTATAGATATTAAATCAGTATATTCAATTCTATTAATGCAAGCTATCTTCTTTTTGTAATTATCATGTTAAATTATATTCGAACAGCCAGATAAGCAGACCTCCTCTGTATAGATTTTGCACAAAATTTAATAGAAATCTATAAATTAGGCATCAAGATCATATATCAAATTCCATCCATCCCGCTCAAAGTGTTTTTTCAATTATCTTTGTCGCAGACAGACATTACGGTAAAAATTTGTTTTTCTAACTCATGGAGGTTTAGAATATGGTGATTCGTCAAAATCTCGAGTTCGAATCTTTTGAGGATTACAATATTTTTTCTATATTTCTTATACGAGAAAGTAAAAAAGAAAGAAGTCGCTCCATAATAAGCACACATCCAGCGTAGAGGTTTCCGAAGAGGTTCACAGCGGGAAAAATTCATTTTATTTATTTATCAAGATAAGATATGAAAAAGAACAAACGCTTTGAGTTGAGACATGCAATCTATTTTTTTTTCCGTCCTTTGTTCGTAAGCTCGTGTAAACACATAACTTTTTCCCATCCGCAATACCTGTGTAGGTAAGATACTTCACTAAGAAATAAAATGTATTGTATTTTCTTCATTTGCGTGATCCTGTGTTACATTTGCGTGAAAAAACTAAATATGAGGACTTTTTCTTCTTCTTCGGTCTGATCAAAAGAGTGGCAATTTAAATATTTTATTCTCTTGTCTTTTTTTTATAAATATTTGATACACTGTTTGTATTAAAAGGCAAATTCTTCCTAAACCTTCTAAAAAATAGTTACATATATTATATGAAATAATGAAATTCATGAAATGCTGGGCTTCCAAATTTTTCTATCTTGTGACCCACACTGTGCTCATCTATATCCAAAAAAATTTCACACCCCTGTTTCCTTTTTCATCACACTAAGTATCCATCTACCTAAGATGTTTGAAAGAATAAATTAATAATAACTGTAGAAGCTTTAATCAAAACAGTTATTTCAAACACTTCAGTAAAACATTAAAAGGATAGTTCATTTTGCCATTTTGTAAGTACACTTTTAAGAGATTTGAGAACATTTTTACTTTGAAAAAATTTATTTTTTATTTTAGTCTAATTAAACAGGGAGTATTTCACTGATTACAGAACTGAATAATTCGCATAGATTCGAAAAATTGAAAGTTTATAAATTGATTTTTAACAAAAAATTTAATAAGAGCTCTTATGATAGAAAGAAAGAGCTTTTGCCTTTTTCTCAAAACAAGCAACGCATTTTTTTTTTTTAAAATTTCGGAACGCGTAAACACATTCTACTCATTACAGTTGTATTAAATCTTATACAACAATATTTAAAAACTTTATGCATCTGTTAAACTAATTTTTATTTTTTTCTGTGCCATAATATTAATTTTTAGAAGTTATTTATCATGTGAAATAATTTTTTTTTTTAGATTTTCAAATTACACGACATTTATTTATTTTTTTTTTTTTTTTTGAAATTTTTATTAGTAGCGTATTTAAATCAAAATAAGTTTACTGTAATTATGAAACCTATGTTCATATATTATGCCAATTTTGGTGTGATTTTATTTAAAAAATTTTTTTATGAGTGTACCGATTTGCGGTTATGAATTTGAAAATTATTACATCACAACACATATTCTATTTTCCATTAAAAACAAATGCTTTTCTACTGCTTTACATTTAAAATAAAACTTCTTTTATATATGTTCTAAATTCCCTATCGGACAGAAAATTAAATAAAATTTTAACGAAAACGTGCCATTTGCCTTAAGAAGTGAACTTAAGATTATGCCGTGAAAACTTTCGCGGCCTGCAAAATAATATCAAGTAACCTATTTGAGCTTGAAAGTCACTGTTTAAGATCTTTTGTCCAGAGTTATTGCGTAATCAAAAGTAGTAAGTCATTAAAAATACGTTAAGGAATATCCTAAAATTCGATTAAAATGTATTTCCATCCATTTGTCATTTTGTAGTAGCTAAATAATGTTTGGAATAAATGCGCAGTATTCAAAATTATAACAACTATTACGCAATCCGTCATACGGTAATCATTGTGTACACATTAAAATGAAAATTATTATCGAAAAAAAAAACATTTTGGACTAAAGAATCATGTATTTAGTAAATGAATTGCGAAACAGGAATTACACAACCTGATTTAGATATAATCTATAATTTGTAATCTAGTCACAATTTATTTATAAATACGCTGGCAAATACGAAAAATAAAAATGAACGTTAAAAGTCTGCCAGAATGTAAAGAAATGAATATCAAAACTTCAGCACGATATATACTTTCTGATTGCTAAAAAAGACGCAAGGAAAATACCATGGGAAACAAGATGAAATATATTTATGATCTATATATTCTTAGAATATAAACATAACATTTGTTCAGAAGCCAAGTTTTTTTTCTTAATTTATCAAAATGATATTTAAAATAAGCAACTTTTACAATCCAGTCGAAATATTTTATTAGGGGTTCAAAACGTTAGAAATAAAAGAAACCTTAAATAATAAAAATGAGATGTAAAATCCTGATATTTTCAAAATAAATAAATAAATGAAAATTATTTTAAACTTTGGGAGTGCTCATAATAGAATAACGCTTAAAGACTGAGATGTTATCTGTAAACTACTACATGTATGATGCAAAAATCGCTCAGAATACTTTATTTGCAGAGTATTTATTGGTCAGAGAGATATAAAATTTTGTAGGCTCCTTAAGAAAAGACTTTTCAGAATTTTAATAAGATTTTTCATTAGAAAAACTTTCCTTCTCAATAACTTAAAAGCATATTATTGCAAAAATAAAACATTTTTATACCGCTTAAAAATTAAAAAACAAACAGTTGTGGGATACCGATTTTATTTTTGAATGATTTTTTTTCTCTAAGTTTAATAATTTTTTTTAATTTAATATTTCTTTATATCTTCCATTGTTTTTGTGACTGAATCTTTAGATACACGTCTTGAGACGAGCACATATTACCGTAGCTATATAATTAAGAGAAAATTTAAAAAATAAAATTAAGATGGAAGAATAAAGTATTGTCTTAATACGTTGTTTCAGATTCCTGTAAAATTTTTAATACATCCATCAGCGAAAACAAATCGTTGTATCATGAACTCGTATTTCTAAGAGCTTAAACCAATCACTTGAGGAAAGACATAAAATAAAAAGTTCATGAATGGAACTATCATCACAATTTTTCAGAAAAATAAATGCAACTTACTCACTTTATTCCAACTGGCCTCGAGATAATTAATAATAACTTTTTTTTAACCATGATTAAAAATAATCTTGCTTTAAATATAAAAGTTTAATCCTTTCATTAAATTTGATAGTATGTGCGCACATTTTGCTTAGCTATTAAAAGGCTGACGTCACCATGCCCCCCACTCGGCAATTTCCCTAAGTGTAGGTTTTAGAACGACCTTGCATTCCTCCCCATCGTGGAATTTTACTCGACTTCCTGAAGTACTTGAACCATCGCGTCCGGATCAGACATTTCCTCAGTACGAAAAATTTTTTTGTTTTCATTTAAGAAATTCTGAATGCAGGGTAGGGATGGAAACATAGCATTACCTTCTTTAGAACAATACCAAAAGTATTTTGGAATAATTCTACTAAGGACCACATCAAATTTGAACATGAATAAAATATAGAATTAGTAATGACGCCTCTTCACAAGCATTAGAGTTAAGAAAAGAAAATTGACATAAATGCTGGAGTTTAGTTTCAAAATGTGAGCTTATTTATTAGTAAAAAAAAAAAAAAAATTACTATTGGGTTTGCTCGTTGCTGACAAGATTTTTAAATATATCTCTGCTCCCATTTTCTGGTAGAATAGATCCAATTCAAGTTTCCCAAAAAGAAAAAATTTCGACTTTCAGAATTTTTGAACAGCGTTATTTAATCATACATATTTCAACAATTGATTTTTCTAGAAATTTTGCCACACAAATTTTTGGTAAAAGTGAAAAAAAGAAACAAAGTAGTATAACAATAACAGAAAACTAATACTAAATGTAATTAAAACATATGAATACGCATATGAACATTTGAAAAATGAATGCATTTAGACAACGGAAGAAAGAGATAAAGTCTTTATATACTACAAGTTGTTTTGTAATCACAATCGAATCCAAAAACTTCAATCTTTTAAAAGTTTCTTCTGCATGTTTTCAAAGCAGTACAATTCTAAAGTTTGCAATTTTGCACATATATGTGAGATAAAAAGAATTTCATAAAATGTGAATTTTTTTACACAAGTTGCGATTTTTTTCAAAAATTATAGGTGGCCCTTGGATGCAGAATCGCAGAGGAGATAAGCGAATTTCAAAAACATTAAGATGCATACATAAGTGGATTATTATTGTTTTACATTAAGTTGTATCCTTTTAAAAGACTTTGATAAGATTACAGTATATTCCAAAAAATTCTATCATTAGTAAATCAATATGTACAATATATATATATATATATATATATATATATATATATATATATATATATATATATATATATATATATATATATATATATATATATACCTTGAAAAATATAGAAAATTAATATTTTAAACATTATTTATTACAAGATATATAACAATATCTATATATACAGTGGCTCACATTTTTTTGGACACTTGTGTTTTTGAAATTTCATTTTAAGAAAAACATCGTCTAAATATTAAAGGATTTACTTTAAAAATTTCTTCATACGAGCTTTCTTTTGTCTAAAATAAAATCTACATGTTGTAATAAAAATAAATTCAATACCTTTTCTTGAAAAAAGTTAATTTATTGGAAATGTATGAAAAACGATCGAACGATTTTTTTTGACGGATTATATATTTTTTAAATTTATTTTTTACATTAAATGAAATATTTATCAAATATTATCGTCTGCACTTTGAAATTATTATTAATTCATACAAATTCTTTTATATTTCTATATTTAAACTGAACATGGACGCTACAAAGTTACAAATTTTAATAGGAATTTAATCAAAAAACATTTTAAAAACATCCGAAGCATTGGAAAAATTGTTAAAGTAAGTTATTCAACTCTATTTATCGTTATAAAATGATGTAAACTAGGTGGAACTATTGAAAAAAATGTCTAAAAATACATAAAAGCAAGAAAAATGCAAGGTTTAATGAACTGAAACTTACAATAGATTTGGGGAAAAGATTTGCAATAAAAGTAAAACTTTAAAGTATTCAATCAACTATCATCAGAGATCTGCCAGTTGTCAAACATGTAGGTGGACGCATAGTAATTTGGAAACGTTTTGTTGCTTCTACTATAGGAAATTTAATTTTCATTGAAAATAATATAAGTATAAAGTATAAGTATATAGTAAGATCAATGTATGAGTATATAAATATACTGAAAGAAAACTTAAAATATCTGCCCCGAAATGTGGGATTCAAATCAGATTTAAGTTGTAACAAAATTACAAATATACAGCTCTAAGTATTTCCTAAGTGTTCACAAGTGTTCCAAAATTATCAAAACTCCACCATATTCTCCAAAAATTCCTTTAAATTCTATAGAAAATTCATGGCTTGAAATGGAGGGAAAAAAATCCCAAGAAAACATGACAGCTTTTCTAAAAAACAACTTAAAACAGTATTACCAGAGGAATGGAACAAATTCGAACATTCTTACATACACACAAAATTATCTGAATTCATTCCTAAATGTATTAAAGGTATAATTTCAGTTAAAAGTAATAAAATGTTTGATTAATTGCCCATTTTTTGTTTATAATAGTTAAATTTCAAAGTATCCAGCTATTTACGTGAGATAGTTTTCAATAATTCCGCGGAAAACTACTGTTCTTTCAAAAAAAAAAAAAAACTGAATTTATTTTTATTAAATGTGTAGGTTTTACAACAGACAAAAAAAAAATGTATACAAGAAAGTTTTGCAATAAATCTTTTCATATTTAGATGATGATTTTTAAAACTCAGTTTCAAAAACATGAAGATGTAAAAACAATTGTGAATTACTATATATAGAATGTTTTTAATTAAAATCTTATCAGCCAGTGATCTTTTGATTGGTTGCATCATATATGATCTATTTTAAGTGAAAAATTGCGAAATGGTAGGGGTTTGACAGTTACAGCCTATTTTCCCAAGAGCTATGACATTCTTTTAATGGTTAATATTCAAATGACATTCCAACAAAGTTCAAGGTCACTGATAAAGATGTAATGACAGGACACGTGTGGTGTTTTTCAGAAACTATAGTTTAAACTATACATTAAGTTGATTAAATACATAGAAATTATGAAAAGTAATTTAGTAGTACAGATTGTTTTTTTGGACAAACAGTGAAAATAAGTAGCCAAATTTTCATCATGTACATTCAGGTTATTTCATATTTGTTATTTCAGTATTAATCTATCTTACTTTTGATTTGTTTTGCAAGAGAATTCGACTGGTAATTTTTGCGATGGGGAACTATGATGTCTGATTAATCACTTGAAACATCAAATTAAATTACTTAAATGCATGATCACAAGGATGACTGTTGAACGCAGACTTCCAAAAGCAAAACACTCTTTCTTCTCATTTTTAATATATCCTTAATTTCCACCAAATTCTATAATTCAATCATTAATATTTAGTGTTTAGATTATATTATTATTGAAAAATTGTTTTACGATTATTCATAGACAGTATGTAGAGATATAAGAATATTTTTAAAAATATATTAGTCGTTGTCATTTATTAGGAGTATAATTAGTCTCAAATCATTATAGACATCCGGTTATACATTCCATCAAAATGCAAATCAGTTCAACTCACCGGTTTTTGGATACACACCACAGGATCCCCCAACAAGGTTAAGTAAGCGTCCAATTTTTCCTTAAGTCAAGAAACAGCGGCGTCACTTCTAAAATATTCGTTTTTATTTGGCGACCAAAACTGACTAAAAAACACGAATCAGGCAGCGGTTATCTCTCCTGGGAGTTCTGGCGAACGACGGAATAACGTTTCTTGATAAAACAGGCGATAGAGCAGCTCTTCCCTAATCTGACTGCTCTGTTGCGTCAAGGAGCCAACCTTTAAACTCACGGTTGTCATCGCTGTGCGAATCCGAAGACTCGCGTAGTTTACGGCCACTTGTTAAAACATGCCTAGGTCAAGTATGGACGTTCCTTTTAATGAAATGTAAACCGTTTCTGAGAGTTTGTTCAGCTTGGAAGGGTGTACTTGAATGTGGGGGAGGGAACAAGGTGGTTTGTTAGTGTTTCTACCAATGATTGCAATGTGGCAGGAGTTTATAAAGATGTTGCTTCTTGTGGTTATTTAAATAATTGATTGATCATTAACTTTTGTAAATAAACGTCAGCAGCACACTTGGCACTAACAATCATTTCTACTTTCAAGCATACGAAGTATAGAGAAAATATTGTAACTGTCAAAAAATTCGAATCCGATATTTCGACGAATCTCCACGTTTTAGACTTCCCGGATTTCCAAAAAATGCACTTTAGTCATTATATCGGGCTGTCCATCGGTTTGTGACAAAGATAACTCCAAAACGCTTTGAGCTATATAGATGAAATTTGGTATATTGTCATTACATGAAATTTGTTTAAGTATTGCATTACATGACATCATATCAAATCTTGAATGAAATACGATCAGAGAATGTCTGTCTATCCGACTGTTCGAATATAAGTTAATACGATAACTACAAAAAGAGGAGAAGTAAATGGATAAAATTTGGTACAGAGGTTAAACATCTATAATGTAGATAGATATACTTATCAAAGTTTTATACCTATCAAATCCAACAAGGAGTTAAAATATGTCAGTCTGTACTTTCAGAAATATGACTGAAAAACGAACTACACAAACGTATCAAATTTGGTATGTAATTTTGTGACTGCAATTTGCAATATTGTGTCAAAGTTTGGTTTCAGTCAATTCGGAAAAAAACGCATCTAAAATACAAATTCCCCTTTATTAAAGAATATGCGAGACAGTTTTGAGGGAGACCATTTCTGCTAGTTATTCTTAAAATAAGTCAAATTTTGGATTTCATTGTTAAAATCTGTTGAAAATTTGATTTCCAGGTAAAACAATTTGAAGATTACTCTTTTCTCATGATAATTAACTGCATATAAAGGATTCTTTAACGAAATGACGATTGGTTCAAAATATTAAATTAGCCTAGAAGCAATTTTTGCAAAAATGGACTTTAATATTATGTTTCGATAATAGCATAACATAAGCAAAGCGTTCTTTTTCTGAACTGAATTTTAATCACTCAAGGCTTAAATGAAGGTCATTTAATTATTTTTGAAAATGCGGAGCGCTCTTTTCATTGAATAAAGAAGCAACGCCTTTAAACAACTGTCAAACAATTCGTTAGTGAAAAATAAACATGTGATTATGTGGAAATGCGTTTATATTATATTTAACACACAAAACAATATATTTTAAATATAATGTTGTTTTCATTGTATTCCCATTCCATTATTTCTATAAGGTAAGGGTATTTCTTATTAAATATCTTCTCCTCCTACATGATACATATATGAGCAGACATAAGACAAAAAAGGGTAAACTTGTATGGCTACTATTCGAATGGTAACTGTAAAATCCGTCTGCGTTTCATTAATTTGTTAGAAGACACAATGATTGTATAACTGATAATTCTAGAATATGAAACTACTTTCTTTTTCCCACAGGTAGTTCAGTTATATTTAAAATAAAAGTTTTAAAAATTTCCAATCATAAAAGGTACATACAAGTAAAAAAAAAACTTTTAGGTTCTTGATTTCATATTATTAAATTCAAGAAATTAAAGAGATTTCAAGCGGCTAACAAGGTTCGATTATTTGAGTCAAAAAGATGACAAAGGAAATAGAAACACTAAAGGATACAATATCAAATGAGACCTTATTGAATGGAAGACTATGTGTAATACTTGTAATCATATCGAAATAGAAAATACACACACTTTTTATCCTTTTAATTATATGGATAAACCTGCGATTGAAGTTTAGCCTACATTGATTTTCAATTACCAAATAATGTATCAGAGTCGGCACTTTTCTGTCTCGTTGTGTTTTCAAATGAAGCTAATAAAAATGTCACTTTATATTAAATCTTATTAAATATTCATCATTGTTTTGAAAAAAAGTGAATTAAGATACTTCAAAGAATATTTACCAGCATATGCAGTCCATCCCCTTTTCATCTTCCATGTTGGTTGCGAATATAAGTTGCTGCCCGGCCCTCGCCACCACTTTTGGCCCGAATAATTCATGAACGAATGAGAAAAAAATAATGCAATGACCCACTTTACGAAAATTGAACTTTCACCCAAGCGCGCAAGCGAAAGTCCGACTCGTGGGCCGGCTCCACAGGTGGGAAAAGCTACTCACCTTGGAGGCCAAACAATGGACGGGAAAGAACGATTTCAAATAAGATACATTCATATTAGCTTTAAGTACTTGCCAGCGGCGCACTTGGCTATTCTAAATGCGTATGGCTCGCCAAAATGACGACGCATTGATATTCCGCTCACTAATGATTTATGATACAACGTACAAGATCACAAACAATACCGACAGAAAAAAGAGTTCTTTCAAATGAAGAGGCAAGGAGTGAAATAAGGCTTATATTACAGTGTATCCTCTTACTACACGGGATTATATAAGGTTTTATGTAGGATACGGAACTGTTGGACGAAACATGTTGGAAGTCCAAACATGTTTTTAATACACAACATATTGCTAGTAAGATGTTACTTTTTTCCTGTATATCAAATCAGAACTGAAAATATTGTAGTCGTCAAAAAATCCGAATACGAGATTTTGACGAATTTCCGCGTTTTATACCTCCCTGAGTTCAGAAAGAGACGGACAGACATTTTTAGATTATATCTGTCTGTCTTCCTCTCTGTCTTTGTCTGTCTGTCTGTCTGTTCGTCTCTTTCTTTCTGTCTGTCAATGGCAAAGATAACTTGAAAATGGTTTGAGGTAAACAGATCAAATTTGGTAAATGGTCTTTATACCAAATTTGTAGATTTCCATTAAATTTCGAGCAAAGTCTATTCAGAGGGAGTCTGTGTGTCCGACTATTCGAATATAAGTTAACACCATAGCTACAAAATGGAGAAAGCAAAATGGCAAAAATTCGGTATCTAGACCTGACATGTATATTGTAAACATCAAATTTTAAGCGAAATCATACGAATGATTAAATGTCTATGAGTCTATACTTTCAGAAGCATATAGACGAGATAACTCAAAAACGCAATGATTTAAATATATCAAAATTGGTATGTGATTTTGCGACAGCAATTATCGTTCTCTGTTCAATTTTGGTTTCAATCGGCTAGGAAAAAAAGCGCCTAAAACACAGATTCGATTTTCATATACCACCAAACGCATGGCAAAAATGAATCGCCAAAAAACTCGCCAAGGGTCACACGATATATTCAATAAAAATGCTAAATCCACTCCGAAGGTGAATATTTCGTAATTATTGTACGCCAATGCCAAAGTGTTGACGACCTTACCTAAGGTCATCATTTTATGAACGGGGTGGGGGATAACATTTTTATTAGAGAATGTTCGAAAAAGTGTTGGAATGACCATTTTAACTGGTTTTCAGTTGCCTTCAATGTTCATATAGAATAATTAAAAGGTAAGTATATGCATTTGATTTTCTAACCCCCACCCCTAAAAATGAGATTGTATGAGGATTTATCTTCCTGTTATGCGTGAACGCATTACATAAATTCACAAAGGAAAGCCTTATACAGAATTGCGTTACATGAAATCATATTAAGCGTTGTATGGGATCGCATTGTACAAATTCGCATCCTATGGGAGCGTGTTATACGAGAATACTACTGTACAATTAATTATACAAATTATTTGAGCAATGGACATTTGTTTTCTCGGTTTATAGAGATTAAAATAAAATCAATGCTGATTTACTCGAGAGCTGTTACAGGCGTCGCACTGAATTAATTTCTAGATTCATTGCGCATCTTGAAGAAGAAATTTGCAAGGTGTGGGTCTCACTGAACCGCGCATTAACTGGTTACACGAATGAATGAATCTCAATGACTCCCCCCGCCTCCGCCTATACAGAGAGTGATTTTTTTCCCCCATTCGTAAATAATGCGTCCAAAGAGAGGAACAAAAAATTATAAAAACTGTACTACGAATGTATTAAAAAACACACATCAAAGTTGAAACAATGGTTCTAAAAGGCAATAGTAAGCCATTAGTTTATCCTAAAATAAGCATTTGTACAGGTGGTTTAACTATCATTAAAACAATTTTAAAAACGGAAAGGTTTCATTTTCATTTTAATACAAAGTAAAGCTAATTTCTTAATAAAAAGGTGTAGTGAAAATACAAATAGAAGTGGCTGCGTGTAAGGAACATTCATTATAGACAGTACGTAAAGATGAGTGCCATTTTCATATTATATACCATCTATAACGCTCTCGTTGTAACTAAGGTGATGCAACATAGGATTTATTGGACAGGAATACTCATGTGCGAAAGAACAAACAGCCTTTTCTTTATTTTAAGATCGATAAAACTGCATCAAGTACAGCTGAGTAAGCATGTTAATAACTACGTTCTGTGTCTTTCATATGTTGAGCAGACACTTTCTAATACAGAAATGAGAAACTTCAGGAAAATGCAAGCACTTTTGGTTAAAAGTAAAAATTTAGCATCGTAAAAAGGTTTCTTTTAATAAACTAGATTAGGGTGGAGCAAATTTGGATTAAACAAAATGTGAAAAAATGAATTGTAAATGCACATAAATTGTAAGTACGTACTTATGCTTTTCTTTTTCTTTAATTTCAGGTGAAAACATTCAGCTACTTTGAACTTCCAATTCCGATGAATAATTTGATTTCCCAGTTTCATAAATTAAATCAGCGGGAGTGGTCTACATGATGGTCCAGAATAGCGCGTGCATTGTCGGCATACTAGGCTCAATATTTGACATCATTTTATAATTGTCTCGTTTACATACCAGACTTCTTTTGTTTTGCTTGTTATGTTTTTATGTTATCGAGTTCAGACATACGCGGGAGTGGGAAAAAACACTGTTCGTGTTTGTTCATTCTGCTTTCAGGGGTCAAACATCGTTTCACGAGCGGGAATATGAAGAGAGAGGGTGCTATAAAATAGTTTAAACATCCTTCGCAGTGGAATATTTTGAGATCTGTTCTCAGATAAATGGTATTTATGTAGCATAAATTTTGATTAAATTAAGCTAATCCAAAGATTAACATCAAATGAAGGAAGGCTAAGTGAACTAAATTACTTCACTGTTCATTATGCGAACATAAAATGTCTGGAAACGGAAAATATTTTACATTTCCGTTGGTTGAATTATAATAGAAACATTGATCTGGACTGATTATTCATTCAATATATTAATGCAATTTTTCTTTATTTATTTTACGGTGATGACTGTAGACTGACGGGACAAAAATCATTTACTAAAAACCACTCTAATGGGACTGAAAGAGCGGGAACAACCCCGACCGGCCAACAACGAGGTCTTTGCACAGCATAACCGGAGGGCCCACTCTAATGGGACTAATGGGAATGGACTAAGAATGAGACGAAAGAAAAAGTTTGTTTCGTTTTGATATAGTCTGACCACATTATGTTTTTATCGTCGGCACGAATCTAAACTATTTCTAAATTTTCCTTCTTTTACTGTTAAAACTTATCAACTAAATATAAAAATGAAACTCTTCTATTTTATTTCAGAAAGTATAACAATAATTTGTAATTGTGTTGTACATTTTAATAAGCAGAAAAATGTTTTCGTATATTTAAAGATTTTTGAAATCAAATCCTCCAATGGAAGATAGAATTTTATAATTCCATTTCTCCATACTTTTTTCTCAATACTAACAACTTATAAGTAGTAACAATTCACCGAGGCATTTCTAATTTTATTACACTTTAGACAAAACGTACTCATCAAGCATGTCTGTCATGCAAAGAAAGATTCTTCTGCCGAAATCTTGATACTTTGCCCACTTTTTTCCCCAATTTCGAAGTTTTGATATTTTCTGAAATAAATTACATTATTACCGAAAAAAGTGATTCTACGCCAATTTAAAATTTAAAAAAATATATTAATCCATTGAAGAAGTCTAACTAGTAAATTATTTTGTCTATGATAATTGTAATTTTTTTTTTTTTTTAAAAATGCACCGTTTTAAGGCCACTATATGTTAGACAAAAAATATACTTCATAGCTTTGATGAGTGACTTTTTATTATAAATAATGCCAATATAATAATTAAATATGCACATAATGTTTTCGCTAATAGGAGAATAAATATAAAAATTACAAATGAATACATGTTCATTTAATTTAAAAGGCAATATGCTTCTCAAAATGAAAGAAGATTCAAATTTTTCTAAAGAACATCGTAGCAGGTAAATTTTAGTTTTAAGTTTGATTCATTCGTCTATATCTTATTATTTTTTTAAAAAAATTTAACCTGAAGGTGGGTTTACATTCGGCCAGTTATACGACAGCCAGTAGGCAGCGCGTGAGTAGAAAGTCTGAAAAATGTTGCTCGGTCCATGACAAATACTTTTCCCGACGACACAACAATATGCCGCTGTATTGTATTTTTTTTTCTTTGTAGAATTTGGCATGAAAAAAACTGATCACTTATCATAGATTTATTTCGACATTTTTTGCTCTTTGTCTTTTCTGATGCGAGATTGTGATTTTTAAAAATTTTATTTGCCATTTTTCCCCATAGTTTTCAAAATTTAGGTATGTTGATTTTATTTTTTATTTTACTATGTTTCTTTGTGTAAATATTCATCATTTTAATACGATACGCAGTGAAAAAGAAAAATTTAGGGACGCCAAAACGGCCATTTATAGCCAAGCATGGAATGCCTGAAATCTATCTTATGAAAGTGTGACAAACATAAATCAGTCTCTTTCTGCGCATGCGTTGTCTTATTGGCAGTCTTATAACTGGTCGAGTGTAAACCCACCTTTAATAACAGCAACTATAACATGTTCAAAAACTGGGCATTTAAAATCGTCTCAATGCGCATGTGTATAAACGCAGTAATGGAAACATTTAAAAGAGAAGCTGTAAAATATGCAATTAAAAATATTTTACTAAAATAAGGAAAAAATATGTTCAGAAATAAAACAGATATCAATGAAAAGCTAATTTTTCTTTATTTTTAAAGTATTGTGAAATTACTGTTAATTGCCTACTCCGAAGTTTTTTTTAAAAAATTTAAATAAAAAAGTTTAAAAATTCTAGCGGGCCTTGCGGCCTGGTGGTAAAGTCTCAGCTTCGGAATCATCGGGCTTCAGGTTCGAGATCTGATTCCACACGAAGAACCGTCGTGTAAGCGAGTCTGGTGCATGCTAAATCCAGCGGGGACAACCGTCTTCCCCATGGTGCGGTGTGGAAGTTTAGAGAGGTGATGATAGATCAGGTGTCGTCTGATTGCGGTTAAAGCTAGGCAGACTACCCCAAAATAGCCTTAGTGCTGTTTTAAAAACGAGACGTTAATATAACAAAACTAAAGAGCAATAATTAAAGCTTCTAACTAATAATCGAACAAAAAAATCTGAAAATTCTTTCCTACTGAGCACCCATCGCCCAACCAGTAAGTAGTTAAATTTGATAGCCTAACAATGCGCTTTAAATATTTTTATTTTATCTTGGATGTCACAAAACGTAATTTATAGATAAGGCCCAGCCTATAAACATTACCAGGTATGGCAGATTTTTATATATAACTTCATATTATTGCAAAGAAAATAGAGCATATCCATAGTGAAAAGTAAAATTTCCCTCCGATGTATTTTGTTCAACATTATAATTTCTTGAGTCTCAAAGCTTATTACGCTTGTAGAAAAATTAAAAAAAGGGTTTTATTTAAATTCAAGAGGATTTTAAATATATAGATTCATTTTCTTGCAATCAAATAATTGAAAACTTATTCAAACTAAGCACGAAGGGAAAATAAATAATAAAAATAATAACAAAGTGCTGACTGTGAATAATAAAGTGCTTCCAATATGCAGACTGATAAACAACGGACATAGTTCAACAGTCATTACACCTGGCAGTTAAAAAAGATTTTCTTCTTACGTGATGTTTCTACGTAGCAAACGAAATCTACTGCGTTGCCAGTTCCAAGTGTTTTCTTAAAACTTTCTTTTAATTTCATTTTAAAAAATTTTTCAAACTTAGCAACGACGACAGCTACTGAAAGCACATCTGAGTAAAATGGTTATGTATTTCTTTTTTCCGCAAACAAACCCTCAAAGCAAACAATCGCACGAAAATAAAAATGAAGTAGAAAAAAAATGAGAGATAAGATAGCAGAAATTGAAAGAATCATTCGCGGAATAAGACTCGATAGCACTTTCGATTCAGATAATCGTCCAACTTCTGCATTAATGGGAGTGTTACTGAATGAATTCCGAGGATTGAAATTGCTCGAGCGGACAAGCTGAAGAAGATGTTGAGGAACAACAGGTCAGTTGCACAAATGATTATCGAAATGAAAAATGTAGCTGTTGTTTTGTTTCCTTCTATAACGTACGCACGTCATACTTTGACAAAAAGTAAGAAGTTAAAAATAAGAAAGATAGACGCATTTTTCAAATTTACATCCATCAAAATTTTTTTCAGTGCTTTTTTTAACTGTTTGATGCAATAACCGCTTATTTTGTAGAATACTGAAAACAATTTCAGTTATTTTTTAAAAATCTGTTTTTGGATTGGATATTATGAAACGGCGATGTATTTGTTTCCGTACTTAAAAATCAAATAGAGGAATTTATAGTGTTATATCTTAAGTTGCGTTATTTGGTATTTCCAATTTATTGCTGTCTGAACACCTCAAAGCAAGTAAAAACATTACAAGATAGATGAATACTATCATATTTACCATTTTAAAGCAGGCGGTGCTATAAAAAATTAGTAACATGAAGAAAAACAATTTTATTTACTGAAAAAAATGTATAAAATTAATTATGTTATAAAACTGGTACTCGGCTTAAAAATTACAATTAGAAATTAATATATAGTTTTCCATGTTTATCAAAAATTCTCTATTCACATTTTTTTTTAAATCTTCAAAGAAAAAAATATGGAATTTATAATTTCTACATTTTATTAGTTTTCATTAACTTACAAATTATTTAATCAATATTCAGATGTTAACATATTCTTTTATTCAAAATGTGAAAGTGTTTACAATATACGTATGATGCGATTTGATACATTTTTGAGCTTAACGCAAATCCGAAAACTTGTCTGTTGTTTTCTTACGTAACATCTGCCTCACATTTATAATTGACCTTCTATTTTTTTAGTACTTTTCTATTTCACTTGCTTAAAGAAATCTTTCTCCTGGTATAAAGTTATATTATGTCGATCTCTTTTACTTTTTAATTTTTTTTCACGGTATTTGAAGTTCAGATGTGGTTGAATGGATGCAAGCGTGTGGTTTTTGTGACGTAAATTTAAACAATGATGATACAGATTATAAAGAAATACTGATATACTGATAGATTTTATCATATACTGATTAGATTGATTTAAAAATTAATAACATAGCAATTTAAGAAAAAATGTTAAAATGAAAAGCAAATAAAATACTGCAAAGGCTTTAAAAAACGAGTATTGTATTCATTATTTTTGGTCACTTTTATGAATAAAAAAAGGAATTAAAAAGCTTCATATACTCATAGGACAGAATTTTTTCAAATTTCATTTTTACAGATATACGACATTTTCTAGTCTTATTTCTAATGCAATGAAAGTAATTTTAATTTCAAGAATGGTAGCGGGAGTAAGAATCTCTTCCAAGGGTACAAAAAGTTTCGTAGCAAATTATTATTTTTTAAATAATAACTTAAAAAGGCTCTTCATCGTAATCGCTTAATCATTCAAAATAGTTTTTTAATTCACGAAAAAATTATTTGTATGTTCGTTGTTTACTTCTATTTTTTTCTATGCATTTACTAGAAAATCAAAGATTATTCTTATTAGATTTTTTAAAGCCCTTAGCAAAATGGCGTGACAGTAAAATACTATTTATTTCTAATATTATTGTTGTTTAAATTCAGAAACTGGAAAATTCATAAACAGACTTTGAATGAATTTAAATATGTATCTTCACCGAATTATGAATTAGCACAACAGGTATATACACAAGCGCCAATGTATGACAGATGTTAACGGACTTTCAGTACATATTTAAGATATTAAGCTAATAATTTTGAAAAGTTATGAAAACTGGTTTCTCAACACATTAAAATTTAGAAACAATGCACAAACATAGGAAAACCACTGTTTTTTAACTGATCGCTCCTCTTCTTTTGCTCTAATATCAAAATTTTTTTAAAAAATTCTATTCTTATTTTTTAAAAAATGTTGTAAGCTGTGTTCTAGCCACATTCGTTTATTATAACTACGCTGATACATGAGTTTTCATTCAGCCATTCGTTGCTATGCTTTTTTCATTTATGAAAAAAATGTTTCTTTTCTTTTCCGTGTAATTCAGGATCTATAAGACTCTGAAGAGATAATTCTATGCCCTGTTCTTTCTCTTATATTTTCGAAACGTATGCTGAAAAGAGTATTTGCTGTTCTGAAAGTAGTATTTATTTGCCTTTGTTTTACAACATCTTACAACAGAAATATAATGAAATGATGGCATATGCAGATGAAAAACTTAACATGATTATCATACAAAATGAAAAGTAGAATATCATAAATCGTTGGCACATGAAAAAAAAAATTATAACTACTTGAAAAATAAAAAGTGCAAATAACAATAACTTTTTTCCACGCAAGACTTAGTAGCTTCTGTTGCACAAAAGTTACTCAATCGCTGGCAGTGATTGCTCAAATCCTTCCTATGTTTGTGCCCTGTAGTATTGTTGTCTGTAAGAATATAGAGATAGGAATTCATATTGTGCTTTCGTCGAATCAATTTTAATGCTTTCTTTCTCTATTGAGAATTCTCATTTTTGTAAGCAATACTTATACAATAATCAAATGGTTTCACTTTAGATTCGTGATTAGATTTAGAAATATAACTAAGTAATGATACGATCTCTTTTTTAATAATCTTTTTTTTTTAACATTCGGTATTTTTAATATCTATCTTAAATAATTTATCGTTTATTTGGAGCAGCATATATTTGTGGAATCTGGATTCAAATACTATTTTGACAATTGATATTTCTTGTTGTTATACAGCTGTTTGGTTTACTTTTTCATCAATATTTGTATTATATTGTAGAAATAATTATTTCATACTGTTACTTGTATTTTCTGAAATATTGAATACTTTAATACAAAAAAATACAAGACAACTTATTGAATTTTTTATTAATAATTTAACTTTTTCTTATGAGTACTTTAATTCAAAAAAACAAGACAACTTTAAAAACAAATACTAAAAACAAGATTACTTTACTACTTAACCCTTTCTAGGGCCGTGGGAAGTATGCTTCCCACCAAATTTATCAATCTTTGTATGAAATTTTGTAGGTTGGCATAAGTTCTGACAAATTTTTTTTAGAAAGACAGAAATTTAGATGCTTCAGTTCTTTATCTCAATCAAAATTATGTGTCTTGATTTGTTACTTAATTTTTAATTAATCAAATTAAATTTATCTAATAAGCTAAATGAATCCCTTTTCTTATTCTAATTTCAAGCCTAAAAATATTTTAACATAATATGACTAGAAAAAAATGGCCCTTTAAAGGGTTAATTGATTTGACTTATTTCTAGTCAATTGGTTTAACTTTAAATTTTATTTGATCCATTTTTTCATCATATTTTTATTATATTGTTGAAATAATTATTTCATAGTGTTTTTTGTATTTTTTAAAAGATATATTGATTTTTTATTATCACTTTTATTTCTCCTTATGCCTACTTTAATACAAAGAACAGATTTTATAAATGACCAGTTCAAAAGAAACATGCTCATCAGGAGAATTAAACAATTTTTTTCACCAGAGGCTAGAAGAGGTAAGGGTATTAGATTGCAAAGTCTTTTGCAAATATTTGCAAAATGCAAAATCTTTGAAAATGAGTTTTCGTAGAGACAATCAGTTTCCACACAAAATTCTAAAATGAAAGTCCACTATTTATTTGTTGAATAAGGATCTAATTTGTCGGTTGAATTCTATTAGTTACTTTCAATTCTGAGAAAAATATGGGAAATAGGTTTCTGAAGCAGCAGAGGTAAGAAAGCTAAAATATTTTAAAACATTATCAAAAGGGAAATACAAAAGCAGCTACTCATTTACAGTAAAAAGATTTGTGTATCTTAAAAGCATGATGTAGTATGAGATGATGATGAGTATGAGAATAATATGATGTAGTATGAGAATATTTTAGATGAAGTACATTATATAAATTTCGTTAGTTCTTTCAGAAGAATTAATGTATAGAAATCGTATACATTAATTATTTTATTTAGAGATCAATTATAGATACAAGGAAAAAAATTTGATTTTTTTTTTTCTTTCCTATAATATTGCTTCGATTTTGAATATCCTGCTATTCTTTTTCCAATTTTAGCAAATTAAAAAAAAAGTTTTTTTAAAAATTTTTTTTAGATAAAGCAATAAGTAATCTTTAATCGTTATTTTTATAATGAGGGAAGTTAAAGGAAATAAATCTTTAATACAAATAGTATTGGAAGTTTGTTTGTTTTTTCATTTCGGTAATCATAAGAGCTGACACGTTTTTCATAGTTATGAATTAAAATATGAAAGTCTTGTTCTTTAATCTTTTGAATATGCGCTTAAAAGCTTGTTTCCATTTTAAAAAACAGTGATTACAAATACTGTCGGTAAAAAGTGGCAGACATTTTTCTTTCTTTTATTATTTTGTATTATCTTATTTTATCTTTTTATGATTGAAGTTTTGAATAAAATTTTGATTATTGATGTCTGCGGTTCATCAGCCGCGTTACTTCAGAATTGATTATATACAAATAACATAATTTAAGCAACTAATACTATTATTTACAGATTAAATTAAATAAGAAATAATCATTTTTTTTTACCTGGGATCTCTCCAGTTGTTGATCATAGTTTCTTTAAATCATTAATTATCTGCACCTCACACTCTACTTCCATTCACTTTTTCCTGAATGAATCTCAGTGGTGTCAGCATTATCTAATAATAAGTACTCTGTTTCTGAAACAGAAGATTTTTGTTCCATACTCTGTGCTCGATGCACAAGAATCCCGACACTAGCAAGTAACCAGACTGAACAGTGGCAATTATGTGAACTTATTATCGATGGAATGTGTGTGCTTCAGATTTCGGAATCAAAACAGTGAAACGATTAAATCGGCTATTAAGAGGAAAAGGGAACTGAAAGTAAGAATAATAATCGAGTCATTCATTAGCCGAGGCAAACATATCGACACAGCTGCGTTATGCAATAATTCCATTCCTTTCATCCTTTATTTTTAATGTTTATAATTAATTGGGTTCCATGAGTCATTCTTACAGATGTTTAAAAAGAAACCTGTTTAGAAAGCTAAATTGCTCAAAAGCTGTCCAGTCAACTCACGACTTATTCTAACATTCGAGTGAGTAACCTTTTTTTTTTTTTTTTTTTTTAAAGTTTTCCGCAATATAACGAAATTTCATGAATACTTCAAGCAAATCGCAATCGTTTTCAAATGCATGAATTAACTGCTATCAGATTCGATCTGCTATTCAGATTTTGATAACCACCTGTAGAAGAGAGAAAATTTTCGAAAATTCTGAACTGGAGGCCTTTTCTAAAAGCACTAATATTTGACAGGATTATTGAAAGTGACTGAAAAGCTGTTTCGAAATGTCTTGAAGCTATGGGAATGATTCAGAAGCAAAGAAATTAGGTTTCGTATGGGTTGAAGCCGAAGATGTCGAAAGGCCTTCCTTTGCTTGTGAACAACTGCTTTAAAGACAAAATCTGAAGAGGTTTCTACATCGCATTGTGACCGGAGACGTAAAGTGGGCACATTATCAAGATCCTAAGTGCAGAAAATAGTGGGGAAATACCCATATACCCTCCAAGTCGTTGGCCAGACCGAATATACAGGGTGCCAAGACTATGCTCTGCAGTTGATGAGACCAGATCAGATAAAGTATGACTTGAAACTATCACAGGGAAACGGTATCGAATGCAACTGATGCGTTTGAGCTGCGCCTTGAAGGATAAAAGACGACAGTACCAAGATGCAAAGACATCCTCCAGAATGAGATTGCTTGTTCATGTGTCTCAAGAACGGTCAAAGGATACTTGGAAATGCTAAAATGGGTGGTCTTATCCCAAACTCTTCAGACATAGCTCCTTCCAAATACCATTTGTTTCGATCGATGGCACGCGGCCTAACTGATCAGCATTTTCTTTCCAAAATAGATTTTGATTTCAGGATCGTCTTAAAAGAGAAATATCGGCTCAAAAGAAGAAAAAAAGAAAAAAAAACCCGCAGCCGGTTTTTTTTTTTTTTGTTTTTTTTTTGTTTGTTTGAGATGGTATCCGACAATTTCCACGAAAAAATGGAGGAAATTGAGAAAGTAGTAGATAGCGACGGACAGTAGCTGGAATCATGAATAGGCAATTACTTTTTAAGAATAAGATCTAAAATTTTGGGAAAAAACAAAGGTTGAAATGTTACACACCTAATATAATCCTTATATAGATTATGTGGGACTAAATTTATTGCAATTCAGTTATGATTTCAGAAATCATGGTTTTCCGTCAGTTCTGAAATTCTTTATCTAATTTGGATTATGTTACGAAATATTCGAAAGAATTAAATTGTTGTAATTAAATGGCTGCCTGCTAGTAAAACAAGCAGCGTTTATTCCACTGATTACGATTAACTAAAATATTTTTTAGATGGCTAAAAGTGTATATAAATTTTTTATTATATATCAGGAAAGATAACCAGAGAATCATTTCGATTTCTTTGTGAAAAAATTATAAAATAAACTAATTTTGATTTTTTTTAAAAATATTTTTCAATGAATTTTTAACAACATAGTTTTTTCCAAAGTATTAGTTTCAGATTGATTTTTTTTCTTATGTTCAGGAAACTCAAAGACATTCCACCGGACGTTAGACTGTCTTTAGAATTTTTAGATGATGTCCTTGAAGAATATGCAGCTGAAGCAGAAGAGGCTGCCCGCAGAACAGAAAAGTAAGAAATCATATAAGGAATTGAGATTTTATAGTCCGAATAGCTGTATTTTAACACATCTTTATCTAAGTGAAAAGTAATTTTTACATATTAAGATAAAGAATAAATTTACACTTTTAAATTTTGGAAAAAAAGAATATAGATTTTTTCATATAAACAACAAATTTTAGTTAAATAAATCAAAATGCTTGACAAATGCTACTTTGCATTAAGATTTCCAACACCATTTAAAATTTTTTACAAAATCAGAATTAACTGATAGAGTATTATTAGTACTTTTTCTAAGCCTAAATATTATTTTTATGTCAAAATACAAATTTTTGGAAATGTTTCTTTTTTATTTATTTATTTTTTGCATAATGTCACATAAAAATGTCACCTATGTAATAAACTTTTTATTATACGCGGATGTTAATTACAAAATGTTGTGAAAAATACAAATTAAAAAAAAAATAATGATAGATTTTGTTGTAAAAATGTAAACCAAATAATTTGTAAATACAGAAATATATTGTTTAATAAGTTAAAATTTATTATTATGCCGCCTATATATATAAAAAAAAATTTCGATGATTTTTTTGGTTATCCACGGTTCCTCTATCCAATTCAGCAGAAAATTGGAAAATTCTAGTAGAACTACTTTTTAACAAATGATATTAAAACCTTCTATTAGAAAGAACAGAAATGCGTTATGGAAAAGTAATTCTACAATGTGATAGCAAGAGAAATAAAAAGAAGTAATCAGAAAGCAAGGGTAACCAGCGGGAGTGATTTCCCTAAAACTTTCTCGCGTACTCTTTAATTAAGATATTACCCCAGAAAACGTCTTACATGGCATTGGCTTACAATAGTTAAGAAATATGAATGTTTTGCATCCATTTAGCATTTTTACTGAATCTAAACGTGTGATCCTTGGCGAGTTTTTTGGTGGTTAATTTCTGGCATGCGGTTGATATTATCCAAAAACTGAATTTGCGTTTCAAACGCGTTTTTCCCAATCTATTGAAACCAAATTTAATACGCAGTTACAATTGCTGTCACAAAATCATATACTAAATTTGATATATTTAATTGATATTATTAGTTCATTTCGTTTTGCAGTTATCGAGTTAATTCATATTTGAACAGCCGGACAGACAGATTTCCTCTTTTGTTCAAAATTTTATAGAAATCTACAAATGGATGTAAAAACTATGTATCTGATTTCATCTGTCCAGCTGAAAATATTTTTGAGTTATCATTGTGACAGATAGACAAACATTTTTTTAAAGATATGTGTTTTTCAAACTCAGGAAAGATTGGAGATTTGTCAAAATCTCGAGTTTGAATTTCTTGACGATTATTGTATTTTTTCTATACTTTGTATATGAGAAAATAAAAAATGCATACAACATTTTCAGTCAGAGGCAATACTCATGTTAAAAAATGAAATGTTTGCAACTGTAATCCCTATTTGTGTAGTTTTTAATGCAGAGGGAAAAAATTGAGATCAAAAATTTTAGTTATGTGCTTAGGATGTGATACAAATGTACAGTTTTAAATTAAAGTCCAAATGCTAAGTTCATCTGTCTAGTTGCATGTAATTTAGGATTATCCTATGGACACAAAGATATAATTCCAAAAGGATTTTTTTTGGATTTAGGAAAATATAAATCACACAACTTCATCTAAATCGCATTGTAAAATGTTTGAAAGATTTCGATACATTCTCGATATTGTAATTCATATTAAAAAGTATTATGTATTGTTGTCAAAGATTGACAGATGTTTGTATTTAAGAAATGTATAAACTCCATAATTATTGTAAAACCTCCGCAGGCACTTGGGAGATATGCCTGTGGATGTAAGACACTCACTCGAGGTGCTGGACGATATTCTGACTATATATGAAGATGAAGAAATGGAAGACCCTAACGCAGAAACTGCTGTAGAAGATCTCAGGTCTAGTAATAGAATTTTTAAATTACTCTAGATTTCGAAATATTTTAAGCCAAATTTCACTGCCCATTATTCATTTTATTAACAATTTAATCAGTTGTTTTTCAACTACGGATTTCAAATTGTTAATCAAAATGGAAATAATTTTAAAAAGATCAGTGGTTTTTCTTATAATATCAATAAAAAGAAACATAATTAAGAGAATGCAATATAAAAGCTAAAAAAAGTAATGCAATATAAAAGATATTTCTAAAAATATCAATTTAAAACTGATTTGTATTAATAGATACATTTCTTTACTTGAGAGTGCATACACATGAACAAATAAATATGAATTCGAAGAAGTAATTATTGAAAAATCAAATCACAAAAAGAAATACATTCCATTATAATAAAAATATACCTTGAAATTTCATAAAGGTAGGCATGTGTTATATAAATAACACAGGTTGCCTTTTTATATAAATTATTTAAAATCTCAGGAATTTAGGAATATTTTTATTAAAAAATAAAAATATTAAATTCTGTTATGAAAAATTGAATCCTGAATGATAAAAGGCTGAGAGTGTTGGAAATACATTTTAAAAAGTAGATTATTGTGCATCGATCTTAAAAAACGTTTTTATTTTGCAGAACTCTCGATGCCGCGCCGCCGGAGGTTAGTAAATCTCTGGAGATGCTAGACAGTATCATCGACGAGGTCGAACAAGAGGCAAACGCCCCCAGACGTCGAAGGAACGGAACACAGGGGAGAAGAAACAGGTAGGACTTTTTAGAAATCATATTATCCGATAGATATAGTTTTTAAAAGTTACGATCAAACATTTCTCTGAAACAAATACGCAAGAAAGAACGGTTTTTAAAAGTTATGGTGATATAAATTTATTATTTCATGCGTGGAATACTTCCTAGCATTCTCTAATCAAAGATATTTCTCCAAAGCATGAAAATCATTTAACTACCATCACCACCACGCTCTGGAATGAATGCTATTTTACGATTTTTTATTCATGAATAAAATCACGAATCTGTTGTAACAACGGCACCATTTGGCGTGTAGAAGAATCGAGAGGGGTGGACGATAATTTTTTGGAGAGAATTGATGTTGTATCCTGCCATCATGGTTTCTTGTAGATGTTTCGCTCGGATTAATTGTCTAAAATATTTTATTGCTACAATATACGTGTTTGGGGTTTGGAGTTTGTACCTGTAAGTCTAGTTAATGTCAGTTTGTTCAAAATTGAAAAAAAAGTTTAAAAAAAAAATTAACGACGATTCACTGGTATTCTTCGATTACCCAAAACAGTACAGTGTGCTCAAAGAATGTTTTGCGCCTCACGTGAGTTCTGACAATTCTCAGAAAATGAAATATTCACGACTTTCATAGGGAAGAGAAAGTGCGAATTTTGTCTAATGAAGCTGATATAAATTCTTACAAAACAATCGTCATGTTCCTCAAATCCCCTTCGAAATGTGCCAAGAATTGTGGTTGAAGGTACTTTTACCAGGTTGTACGACAGATGCGTACAACCATTTGCGTACAGCTCATAAAAAAGCCAATAAATCACGCGTAGCTCTTTGAAAAAAGGGGGTAGGGAGTAATTAGTCTAGGTTTGCTAAAACATATGTTATCTGTTGGCAAGAGTATTTGGCGAGAAAATGTATTGGTATTTTAACTAAATTTTGATGCTTAAACACAGGGAAAAACTTTTGTCTCTATGTGTATATGCTGGCTCTGTACACACCTTGCCGTCTGCCTATCAAATTTGGCAAATATATATTTTGGAGGGTAGGAAAGTGATTTTTTGAATTTTTAATTAGAATTTTAATTTAACAAAAAATAAGGGAATTATTTGATAACTTTCTAAAAATTTACAGTAAAAAATAATTTTTACTTCCAAATCATATAAATTCTCTGCATTATTCATTCAAAATCAAAGTATGCTAAATATAGTTCTCATGAAATGAAAATCAATAAACTTTTAAAAAATCGGAAATAGAAATTCCATTCTAAAAAAAAATACACCTGAACTTAACTATTACCATCACAAACGATTCCCATTGTTTTAAAATAAGTGGATCATTTAAATGTGCATTTCAGCTAATTAATAGCACATAAATCAATAAGAGAATTTAACAGTGATAAATTTACTACTATTTGAAATTAAATCTGTTCAAAGCTTTTGAATTTCTGGAACTCAAATAAATAATTCAAATGCACATGAAATAAATAATTTAAGAAGCCTGATATAATAAAAATACATCTTATCTTATATTTAAAAATCTAGTATTCTCTTTTATGTGAAAACTTTATCTTTTCGTACGTAAATATAAACGGAAGATCTTGACTATAAAACATACATGCTATCTAAGATCTGTATTCTTTTTATAGAATAAAATTAAGCAAAGATTGATAAACCAATAAAATTAATGAATTTTTTAAAAATTTTAAGATAATTTACGTAAGACATAATATTTTTTGTATTAATATTTTTAAATGCACTGAATTGCATATTTTTTTCTTCCAAATATACGTGTGTTAAATTTAGTGTCTCTACGTCCAATGGGCGATATTTTAAATAGAATGATAGAAGCATATATATACATTCACTTTCATCCTTGGAAGAAAATCTTATTTTGTTAATTAAAACTTTTAGATTAAAGTCTGAATATTCCACACTTTAATTTTTGAATAATTTTAAACGAAAAATTTGGAGATATCTGTGAAATTTAAAATATATGCTTCCGTGTTAAAAGCCAATTTTTTCCACCCCCCCCATCCTTTGTGTGTGTGTGCGTATGTTATTAGGTAATTTTTTATTTAAGTTCCTAAAACAGTCCTTATTTTATTTTATGAATTAAAAATAAAACTCAGGATATTTTAATGGAACATTACAAATGGAAATGGAATAATAATACATAAGAAAGCATTTTTCACAATTTTTAAACTTATCCCGCATTTACTATTTATTTGATTTTTATAATATTGCAGTGTATTGAATACTATGATCTAAGAAATCATTTAAATTATTGTTTTGTACATAGTAGCATTAAAGAATTAATGCTCTGTGAAATATTCCTTCAAATCCAATACAAACTCACCAAACTTTTAGCCTATATTGAGAAAAAAAATTATAACTGTTACATAAGTATTATAATGCAGTTTTTTTTTATTTAGCAATATACTAATAGGAAATTATTCATTTTATTTTAATTACAAGATTGCAAATTTCTATAATGGAAATACTATAATGGAATACTGAAGATTTAATCAAAGTTTCATGTATTATGAATGAAAGTAAATTACAGAAATAGAAGTGAATGTTCACTTATATAGTTATGAAGAAATAAAACATCTCTTTAAAAACTTCTTTAATGTTACAGCAAGAGTTTCTTCTGCAATGCAGTAAAAGAAGTCTGACTTTATTTTTTTAAATAAAGAAACTAATGTTCTAAATTCATTTGCTCTTAAAATCTTATATGGATCTCGACTGGACTTCTGAAAACTATGGGCTCATTGTGAGATAACCAGACTTTTTCCATAGCAAAATATCTGCAAATTGTGCATTGTTTTCACGAAAAAAATCGCTTAAGAACGTCCGAATCAATGGTAAAATCGAAAGATGCCCTTGAAGCCATTTCTATTAAATATAATTAAATTCCCAAGAGATTTGAATCTACTATACAGGAGCTGTTATGTCAACAGTCCAAAAAAATTATTTGAATAATTCTAATCTGGGGGGAGGGGAGGGGACAAGATTTTTAAATAGGTAAAGTTGGCAATTGTCAAGGAACCCCTCAGCTCTTGATAATTTTTAATAGTTGTAGAAAGGTAAATAGTTTTATACTTTCATTTAATGACAGTGGGCCGTGCAGTCAAATTTATTCAAGTTATAATCAAAATTATAAATTAATTTTGAGACTTTACTCTAGTAATATTTCTAATTACCATTTACTCGTTATGCTATTTTATAATTCTAAAAAATTTGACGCTTTACAGTTTAAAGAAATATATTCCTTCCTTTTACAATATTGTTTAGAGTGTTATAGAAAGTTTTCTTTTGTTTTCGATATTTTTAGGGAAAAAGGGGCTTTGAGATTTGCATTATCTCAGGGCCCCAGGAAGGTTTAAAACGGCCATGAATTCTTTTGAAATTAGAAATAATTATATTGTTTAAAATATGGAAAAAAACGCATAGCTAATAAGTAAACATTTCAATAAAGGGGTAGATGTATATTGTTGAAGAGTATTTTACCAGAACTTCATTCAACACTATTTTTAATGACTTTTTGTACATATAAGAACGATCTTTAATGAAATTAAAGTTTCTGAAGAACATATACTACATATATTAATGTAAAAATTCTTTTTCTTAATTTTGTTTTATATTTAACAGTAGATTTCGATTATAGTTTAATGAATAGTGCAACTAGAAGAAAATTAAATTTGAATTCAGCTAATATTTCCTACAAATTTTCGCAGGTACAAATGATCAGTTAGCAAAATATTAATATACTTCTGATTTAGTAAGCTGCTTATTTTACGCACCTAAGCTGCTTATATTACGTATACTTAAAATATTTCATACATAAAGTGCAAAGTCGTATAATGAACAAATAATTTATCTTTATCAGAGTACAGATTTTTGAAAAAAATGTAACAACATTTAAATTAAATCTACGATGATAAACAGAAAAGTTTAAATTTGAATGGCGTTCTACTCTGGAAACTGATTTTTTAAAAACAAATACAAATCCCTCCTTACAAATCCTTCCAATTCCACTAACCTCATTTAATTGTACTTTAAATTTAAGAAATAATTTTTAATTGCCTATATTTAAATAACGAACTTATTGAATTAAATAAACGAATCAAGAAGAAATAAATCAAAAATTAATGAAACGCAAACTCTTTCGTTTAATGCAAAACGTTATATTTATGTAAAGTAATGCATTTATATCTGAAATCTAGAAAAAATGATTATTATTTCGAAGTGGGTACACTATTTATATGAGCAGAAATATCTTTCCCCAATGTTTTTATCTTACATTTTTAAATATATACATTGAAAAGCAATCCATCTTTCATAAAAAGCAAGTAGAAATTACTCCTATAGTATTAAAACGCATGAAATTATATTAATGAACGTATCGTTAAGTATTCGAAATTGTGTCAAACATCAGGCTAACTCTCGCCAAATATGACACTTTTAGATAACGTTTAAGATGTTGTAACCTCTTCTAGAACTGAACCTTCTCAGTAACACAACCGCATAGTAAACGAGACAACTGATTGTACGCAAATGGTTGTACGCATCTGTCCCACTACCCTTTTACCAATACTTGTGAAATTTGAGACAAAAATAAGCAATCAAATGCTTGTATTATTTCTCCAGACTTGTGCTTGCAGTTGAAATCAATTCTACTTAATGGCGTATTTAGGCATATTTTATACTAAAGGCAATGGATATTACGAGGTCCTTTATTAACTAAATTGGTCATATAGTTTATAGTATACATAGTATATAGTTTAGTATATATAGTTTAACATTCAATACATTTTTAACAATCAATATACTAACTATTTTATTAATTTTGTGAATACATATAGTTTTTAATAATTTATATGCTAAAACTCATGATTACTCTGTATTCACACAATCACATCAAAGCGCAGACCCGTTATTTATAAATACTGTAATGATTACGCGAAAAGTAATCAGATAGAAAACAACAATTTGTACCTGAAAAAGTGTTAATAATATCCTAAGATTGTATTATTCTTAAAAATTATATTTTATATATTTATTTGTGGTAACTGGCTAAATTAATTTTTAAATTCATGTTCTTGCATGTCCCCCCCCGCAGCGTAGGGACCTTAGGTAATTGCTTAGTCGGAAATCCGTCAGTGATTCTAGTAATATTTTTCATGAACGTAATATCTTTTGTGTTAAAACTGAGGTAAATTTTATGATATTTTCTGAAATACAAGATATGGATGTAACGCATTGAAATAGGCGTTCTTTCCGAGTAAAAGACGAAATATTCACCTACGATTCCCAAAACATGCTTGAAGGTTATTTCTCTTCACACATTTACTTAAAGATCATGTAGATGTGATTTTACTTTATCCTGTTATTTGAAATTTTTATTTCTTCTTAAAATTACTGCAAGCAACTAGTACTGTCTTAGTCGAAATTTAAGATGTCCTAAAGTATCCCTTATGTGACTGAATAGTTCACACTTTCGATTCTTTGACCTCCCACCATCAATATCTAGAGAGTTTTAGTTTAGTTCAGTTATAATATTAATGTCCCGTTTTAAAGCAACACTAGGGCTATTTGGGGACGGACCTCTAGGAATTTTGAACCGCGGTCAGATGACGAGGACGACACCTGAGATGGCAACCCCCTCTTCAAACTTCCACACACCAGCCAGAGGACGTTTGGTCCCAATGGATTTAACGTGCACCCGCTTACACGACGGGTGTTCTTGGAATCGGGTCTCGAAATTGAAACCCTCTGGTTCCGAAACGGAGACCTTACCACCGCGACCCCTCAGTATTTAGGGAAGAATATTTAGGTTAGAAGAACTAGTCAGTTTACCAAAATTAAATCAAATTTCATGAAAAAATAGAATAATTCAGAAACAATACGTAAATTTTTACACTATTCCTTGATTTCCTCTCCTTCCTTGAAGAGAAATGCAAAGTCTGCAGATAGCTAAGAAATGCGGCAAACTTCCGTCAGTTACCTAATTTCAAAATGTGTTAGTTTTAAACTGCCACACAAATGAGTCAAGTTATACTGGGTTTACACTCGGCGAGTTATAAGACGGCCAGGAGGTAGAGCATGCGTAGGAAGGTTGAACAATGCTGTTAAGTCGATGGCAAAGCTAATTGTCCCGATGGGACAACAACCTGCCGCTGTATTGTATTTGTTTCTTACTCCGCGTGCATTTGTAGAATTTGGCATTTTTTTTTTTGGTTGATTACTTATCATAGATTAATTCCGACATTCTTTGCTCTTTATTCTTTCTGATTTTAGGTTGAAGATTTTTTTTTCATTTTATTTACCATTTTTTTCTATAGTTTTTCAAATTTAGATATTTTCACCTTTTTTTCTTCATTTTACCATGTTTCTTTGAGTAAATATCCATCATTTTAATACAATACGCAGTGAAAAAGAAAATTTTAGGGAGATCAAAATGGCAATTTATAGCCAAGCATGGAAGGCCTGAATCTATCTTATGAAATTGTAGTAAATATAAATCAGTCCCTTTCTGCGTATGCGCTGCCTACTGGCCGTCTTATAACCAGGCGAGTGTAAACCCAATAATACCGTTTTTTGTTTGTTTGTTTTTTTCCTCCCGAAGCAAAGATAGATCATAAAGATTAAAAATAAATCTTCAAAACTGTATTAACTGCTTTTAAAAAAAATGTGCATTTTTGCTTGATTTTCTTTATTATTTTAAAGAAAGAAATCATTTTTTTAGTATTTATCGAACTTATTTTTCATGTTAGTTCTTGGTATGGCAAAGATATGGCACATGAATTACGTTTCATTCATATGGACACTGATTCATCGGTATATCGACGCGGAGAAAGGGAGTCAATCTGGATATTAGACGCGGGCTTTACGAAGACAAGTTTTTTTTATGAAGACACGTTCCAACGATCTGTGCTCGCCTTGAGTCTGGCACACTTTTCCCTCTTTCCCGTCTCTTTTGGTTTTCTGGGGTTCTTTGATGTCCGTTCATTTTACCGACAATCTGCGAGAAGATCCCGATTGCGTCCAGAGGCGGGGCTGATCCAACAATGGATCAGTTGGAAGATATACTACCATATTCGTAAAGACCGTAGCCCATCGGAACGCTATTTTACACTTATTACGGCAAGCGGAAGAGGAAAAAAAGAAATTCTATATCCATTTTTACTTCATCATGAACAAAATATAGAGAAAATATTCCGATCGTCAAAAAACTCGAACAAGATAGTTTGATGAATCTTTAGATTTTAGACCTCCATGAGTTCGCAAAACACATTGGTGGCATTATGTCCGCCTGTCTGCCCGTGACAAAGATAACTCAAAAACGCTTTGAGCTAGACGAATGAAATTTTATATACGGTCTGAACACCGAATTTGTAGATTTCTATCAAATTTTGTGTCTGACTGTCCGTCGTTCGAATATAAATTAACACGACAACTACAAAACGAAGAGAGCTAGAAAGATAAAATTCGATACATAGATTTAACATCCATAGGACAGACACAATCTAATTTTGAGCCAAATCAAAGAAGGGGTTAACCGACTAACTCTAATGACTACATCAATGTCCACTTTTTTTTTTTTACTTGTGGCAAAACAACTTGGGAAGAAGGAATGGGTAAATATTTTAATAGCCGAAATTGGATCTCAAGTGGGAAAAGTTTCAGAAATTCTGATTTAGAATGTTCAGCAATATTGATTTCATACATTTTGAATCAACAGAGAAAAGCACACCAATAGGTTATCGGTCCTTGGCATTTGTTTATATCATTGAATAAACATTATCATTACACGAGTAGCTGAATAATTCGACACTGATAATCATTTTACTTAGTTTTGAATCGATTTGATCTTGAGTACGAATTTCATCAGATATGTCAATGCCGTAAATAGAATGAATGAAGTGTTTTGTTCCAAACAATTTTTCGGACTTATCGTTTGTTTATTCAAACAAAAAAAAGAATTAAATTGTTTCTGGTATTTGATTAGAAGAGCATTGTAATTGGTAAACGATAATTTTGTAGTATTTATCGTTTATCTTGCACAATCAGTTTCTAAGAAATATCATTTTAGAGCAAAATGTTAACTCCTGCTGTTGCAATATCATAAAGTATTTACTGATAGTGCTGTTCATTTAATATTTTACTTTAATTGCTTGGATTAAGTTGCTGATATTTTTTTTAAATATTTCCCTTTAACAATTTTTAATCCCCCCCCTTAGATACAAACATGAAAATCGAGTTTTATAAATTGAGAATCCAGTATTGAGTTAAAATAATACAGTGCAAAACTGTTTGAATAAAATCCCAATAATAATGAGTTTCATTTTCAAAGTATTCTACAATGTCTTTTTATACAACAAATTAGTTTATGGAATTATTTCTAAATAATGAACTATTTTATTAGAATAGTATCTTCTGATATTCATTGACCGAACAGTACCGAACAAACCAGTTTAGACGGGATATTCTGATTTTCTTATTCTTTGTGCCGGATTTATTCCCATTTTAAATTAAATGTTTCGAACTATCCCGTTTTTTATTTGTAAATTAATTCCCACTTAAAAAAATATAAACTAGATTTATATGTGAATAATATTAGCTTTTGAATAATGTCCCTTGCCGGAACTTAATACGGTAAAAGGAAAAAGAAAAAAGTCAGATTTAGGTGAAATAAGGGGAGGAGTCTTGATTAAGTCAGACTTTCATATTTGTGGCACTTAAAAAATTAAGACGACTCATTTTTTTAAAATAATTTTTTTGGAAAAAAAGGAAGTTAAATAATGGTACTTAAATAAATATATCTTTTAAATGAAAGCAGCTGCAAGCAAATTCATCATATCAAAATTTTAATCTCGTGCTGCCATCTGTAGTTAGATAACGACATTAAGTAATTTGACAAATAAAGGTTCTTTCGTTCGAGTGATTTTGTTTGAAACTTTAATGGACATACTTGTAGCCTTTTACTAATATCGACACACATCATAAACAATTGCTAAATTTAATTTCTTTAATAAATTATTAAAGATTTCATTTTAATCTATGATAATATAAATTTTAACATTGTGAATTTATCTTCGGCGGTGTATTTTAATTTTAAGAGAGAAAAATTTTTTTTATTAAATAAGTGTGTCTGAATGTTAAATCAACAATATTTACTCAAAGAAAAAAAGAAAGAAATGTCTTGCATTACTTAGCTACATTAAAATTAACACTATTTGCAATTAACGAATAACGTTTTATACTGAAATACGCAGGGTTTTTTTTTTTTTCAAATTTTCGTCTTATGCATTTAAAACTGTACCTGACGTAATATTTAAAAACATTAATCTGGAAACGAAGTCTATCCTTTCCCCATTCGCATTACACCACTTGCCAAAATAAAGATCTTATAAGCCGAGGTGGATTTCAGAATTTCATGCATATATCTTTATTTATATTTATTTATTGCTTTCACTTATATACGAATAGATTTTTAAAAATACAGAAAGTTAATCTTTCGTCTGATTTGGTTCCAAATTTAAAGAATTTTTCTAGGATGGATTTCGCTTCCATACCAAATTTCATCCAGCTAGGCTGTTATGTTTGGGGATGAAGCGTTCGTAGATAAATAAATCGACAGATAACCGGACCGACAGACAGATGTATTATCAAAAAATGAGTTCTTCGAATTCGGAGTGTACTTACGGTTGTTACATCGTATACGAGTTATTAAAAATCGAACTACTTATTTCAAGTCAGAAGTTTTTTAACGTGCTATTACAATGCAAAAGATAAATATGGAAATATTTTGAAGACTTAATTTTATATATATTAGTACCATCCCTATTTAAGGTTACTAGCTCATAAAATTTGATGGAAAACGAAGTTTCCTTTTATGTTCTAGTATTTCTGACGGTAATTGGAATGAATGAGTTGCATAGCGTGTGATGTCCCATTTCAGTTGAAAACGTGCTTGTGGTAGCTCTTATTACTGGTGGTTTAAAGTTTTTTTTATCGTTATTTTGAATGTTATCGATACCAGAAAAATCGAAGGGGTGGGGAAATATGCAGCAGTGCCACTGTGTTGAGTATTTAATTACTTGGCGGATAATTATTATATTCTTCATAATTTACTTTCCCTTTCTTTATTTCTAGATAAATTTTATTAAACTTTTTAACCTCTTCGTCGTCTAGGGTGTTCGAATGAAACTTCTGCAGGGCGGTCGTAAACGCGCTTCAAGCGTTCTTCTCCATTTTAAAACTTTTAAACGTTTGAAACGCTTTGTAAATGTTCACTTGCTTGAGCTTTTATTTTTGTTTGCTCTAATGCGGCGAAAAACAGAAATTTTCGCAGACAGGGCAGGACGGTGAAAAGGTTAAGAAACAATATTTTAAAAATTCCATCTGCCATTTCTTGTATATAAGACAAAATTTTTATCATAATCTTGAACTATTTATCATATGAAAGATTATATACAAAAAAGTAATGCTAAAAGCGCTGAACATAGAATTTTATATCATGATCTGCATAGTTCAAAAGACATACCATCCAAACTTTTGACGGCTTATTTCAATGACTTCGAAAATTATTATTGTGATGATGTCAATAATAATTATTCATTTCATTTGAAAAGCTACACTGAGTATTGTGTTCTTAACTTTAATCTGTTTCATTTACGAGATGAGGCTAAAGAAATATAAAACTTAATGCGCTACCTCTGACTATTATAAAATTTAGTAACAGCTTATTACAGCTTTGCATATAGACAATAGTTCACATTTTTTTTTTTCAAAATATTTGAACTATTTGCAAATGTTACATATAAACAGCAGCTTTCAGAAAATCGTACATTTGATTACTCAAAACAAGACTTCTGGGTTCTAAACTAATTTATTAATTTTTCATTGTTGTTGCTCCGGATGCTTTATTTACTTACAACTATCATTTGTCGTTCCATTTCTGTTCATTTCTTTCGCATTTCACACATTTTTACTTTCTCATATGCGAAGTATAGAAAAAGCATCGTAATTGTGAAAAAATCTGAACTCGAGATTTTAACAAATCTCTAGATTTTAGTCCTTCTTGCGTTTGAAAACACATTTTTTTTTAATTATGTCTATTTGTGACAAAGATGACACAAAAATGTTTTGAGCTAGATGGATGGAATTTGGTATACGACTTTTGGAACAACTTTGTAGATTTCTGCCAAATTTTCAGCAAAATCTATTCAGAGGAAGTCTTTCTGTCCGGTTGTTCGAATATAAGTTAATAAGATAGCTATGAAACAAAGGGAGCTAGATACATAAAATTCGGCACAAAGATTTAACATCCATAGAGTAGAAATATCGTGTATAGTGTAGACACATTTTGCGTTTTGTTCAATAATAATGAATATATACGTTCAATAATTCTGAAAATACGTCGTGTGTCTCGGTCTGTTTCTTCAGATATATGTAATCGCGATGACTTAATTGAAAAACGAAATGACTTAAATATATAAATATATCAAATTTGGTATGTAGTTTTGTAACATGTAGTTTTTTGTTTTTTTTTTCAAATTTTTGTTTCATTAGTGTCATTGGGAAAAACGCTTCTAAAACACAAATTTACTTTTACTAGAGATCATACGAGAAGGTTTGAGGAGGGAGGCACTCACTCTGCCTTAATGCCTGCAAATTTATCCAAAATATAGGCTATCAGTGCCGCATCAGAATATTTTAATCACACACGTGTAACAAGAACCATATTTCATCTTAAAATTTTCATTGTTCTGTGCAACAATATTTTTCACTCCGGCATTGATAACTGTGCGATCAACAAAGCAAATTTCATCCGGTGACGCTTCAGTTTAAATTTATCCCTCTCATCTGACCTAATCTAACCTCTCATAACCGCCTTTGTTATGTCAGCTGACCGCAGTTATAGCTTCATAAAACTGGGGCACTCACGCTTTCGAACAGATAACCCGTGCGGGGGAGGTTTTCTGGCAGTGTAAGCAGAAATCCGATAAACTAAACAGATGAGAGCTGGTAAACACTTCTTAACCTAAAACAGGGAGATTAGAAACCATGCCGTATAGAGTTCCAATCTTTGGGATATTAAGTAATAATTTCTGTGAGAAAAATTGAAGGGCCGCGGTGGCCTGGTCGTGAGGTCTCGGCTTCAGAACCGGAGGGTTTCAGGCTTGGGACCCGATTCCCCCTTAGAACCGTTGTGTAAGCGAGTTTGGTGCACGTTAAATCCGCCATGGTCAAACGTTCTCCAGCTGGCGTGGTGTGGAAACTTGGAGAGACAAGTGCCAGTTGAGTTGTCTTCCCCTTCATCTGATCTTGGTTCAAAATTACGTGGTCCGTCCCAAAATAGCTCTATTGCTGATTTAAAAAACAGGACATTACTAAAATTAAACTTAGTGAGAAATATTGACTAGAACCAGAAATTTCCAGATATGTCTAAATTTTGGAAATTATAGTTTCAAATGGAAATCGACCATTCACAATTTTTTATGAATATGTTCATTGTAAATTTAATTTAAATAAATAATATAGATAAAAATTTAATTGTAATCTGTTTGCAAAAGGAATGCATGAATGAATCATTGTTTGTGCTTTTGCGACATCTTTTAATTGACTGCCCCAATCTCATGTACAAAACATGATAAAATATTGTGTACTGTGTTTTACTGTATTCTATTGCATATGGTATCAAATTTTGGTTACAGCGGGATGGCTCCACTGATGTGGCGTGGAAGTTTGGAGAAGGGAGTGCCAGCTCAGGTGTCGTCCTCGTCGTCTGACCGTGGTTCAAAATTACAAAATTGGTCCCTAGATAACCCTAGTGTTGCTTTAAAACGGGACATTAATATAACTAAACTAAGCTATACTACAGCGGAATGGCAGAGAAATAGTTCAGTATTTTTCAACATACTCGAACTTAGCAATATATTTAATGCTAAAATGTGATATTCATTTTGTTATTAATAGAAAATATGAAATATTTCTTTCCGAGGATCAAACACACAGTCTCTTTTTTTTGGGGGGGGGGCTTTATTTTGTATGAAACATTAATAAAATGTAGAAGTTTTTAATATAATTTTGTCAATAAATCGAAATCTTTCATTGACAGAAATTCACTACATGAAACTATATAAGTTGAAATGTATTTTGGAAAATTCGCTAAAATGGAAGAAACATTGCATCCAAGTTCTATATTTTATGAAGGACTTGTTTCCCTTAAAATCTCAAACTGTGACTGTTCATTGCTCTCCTTTGACACTGCATCATACCTGTTGCAGTCTAGACTGACAATTTACAGTTCACTCATGCGATTTCATGAGGTAAAAGTCTTTGCTCATGCCCTTTAAGTTTGCTATGCATTTTTTTTTCTTTTACTTAATGCAACATATATTTGAATACTTTTGTATAAACAAGCACAAAAATTAACCACAGAATTGTCGTTGTCATCAATAATAAGCCAGGAACATTCGAAAGCGATATGAAGAAAAAATCTTTTGTTTGAAGTTATTCAAAAATAAAACTAATACATATGCATTCACCATTTATCATTTTGGGGAAAGTTAGTTAAGGTGAGTTTTCAAACTACTGAAAGATGTTTCATTCATTCCGGTAGGGCGTGGAAACAAAAAATTCCCCTCAAGTTCAGTCACTTTTATTGTGGATGCGGGTGCGTTAAACAACATTCCTTGTTATAAAATTCGCGCCCTTTTTTTAAAATGCGACAGTTATTGTGTTAAAAAAATCATTTTATGCTGTAAACATCTCAAAAATGCTTTTAAATAGGTTTTTTTGTTATGAATGGGCATTGAAGTTAGATACTTGAAAAGTTATCTTTGACAAAAACTAAAGTTGTTAAGTGAGAACGAAGTGAAAATCTTTGACTAAAGGGAAACAAATGCATTTGTAAATTTTCCTTCGATATTAAGTTTTTCTTAATATTTAAATTGCCCACAGAAAATTTTATAGTAGTAATAAGTTTACAAAAAAACATTCATTTGTTGACAATTATCCAGGAAATAAAAAATTTCTTGGAATTACAAATCCAATACTATCCGAAAGATTTATTTTCGTTTTGTTGTATAGTTAGTAAACATATACAATATTGCTCGGGATGAAATTATTATTATTATTATTATTTTGATATTTGCTAATCAGCCGCCTCAGGTGACCAGCTGGTTCGCCGCGAATATCTTTTATATTTGATTTCAGATAAATCATTTAGATCGCCTTCATGTCCCTGATTCCTCCAAATTGTTTGACATTCAATCAATGTTATTTTAATTATCTTAATTAAGTTATGTTTATTTTGTACATGAACCTTTCTAATAGAAACCAGTCCCATGACATCACAGCCCTATTAAAAATATAAATGTATGACTCATCTCTTTTATAAATTTCACGGTATTGTAACCATTTTTTATACATCTTGCAAACTACACATATAATAAAGAAAATCCTTCTTCTTTAACTTTTAAAAATGGAAGAAAATCAGATAGTTGATGAAGTTGTGAAAATTATTTTGAATTTCAGAGCAATAATATAATCTATCGTTGGAAATCAGGCAAAATAATAATAATAATAATAATAATGAAAAATTGCCAAAATTCAGCAAAAATTCGCACTATTATTAAGCTGTTATCATTAAAAAAACTATTTTTTTTAAATTTTAAACGATGTAAAATTTATTATTGTGCAATAATATTTTTGTAAATTATCACGGAATAACGCCAATTTTTCATTTGATTTTTAATTAAATAAAATTTTTAAAAATCTCTCCTAAGTGCACATTTTTGCCCTCAAAAGAATACATGTGCCAAATTTCAAGTTAGGAAATGAAAGCTATGTTGGGGCAAACGTCATACGCTGAGAAAGCAAAAATATATTTAATACTAGATCTTGACAAAATCCTCAAGCGCCATTAAATAAGTGCATTTTTAATAATAAAATTATTTTATATGTAAACCATTATTTTACATAAAATATTATGATGCATAATATTTTCACTCTCCTAACTTCCTTATTTAGTTAAAAAATATTTAAATCCCAAACGATTTCTGAAAATTTAGAAAACCAACCTTCTCTATAATTTATTAATATTTTTCAAATAATGTTATGAAGTTTCACTAAACATCATAAGTAGCCATTTAAATATATATTTACAGAAAAGAATAGAAAGAAAGCTTCTATATCTCCATCGAAATAGTGAAACGTTAGTCAATTTTTAAGTAACCTCAAACATTCAATCCATTTTTAGTTTAGGATACCTCAAAATAATTTTCAACTCAAAACGAAATAGTTCAGAATCATTAAGATAGAGAAGTTTTACTTAAATATCTCTCTTTTCCATGTTTTAGTTATTTTAAATTCAGTTTGCTAAATAATTCTTGCCGCCTCCTTGTTATTTGTTTGCGCATGCGAAATAGAAATTTAAATTTAACACTAAAAAATAACTAGATTAATTACTAATTGATTAATTCTCATTAAACCTTCAGTAAATATTTCCTTACGCGTTCTCTCGAACTTCACTACACATTTACTTCTCTGTTTTGTTTACAAATTTTGAATAACGGTTTGGGCATGGTTGTTCTTCCGTTATTCTATCTGTGAGATGTGTGAATGTGCCCTCCTGTAAAAAGGGGTTGTGCAAGCGAATGAGTGATGTGTGAGTAGCAAAGTCTTACTCTTGGACCTAATTAGCGCTTCTTTAAAAACAAGAGACGATCCCCCGCCGGCTTAAAATCGCTGTCTCCGTAACAGAGGGCTTGTCCGTGGCAAGTGCCATAAGAAATAACAACAACAAAATTTCTACCATCTACGGTACGCCAAAAATTGACATTTTAGTTTTATTCATGTAGGTTTATTTTTTAAATTACACTTTTTTTGAAAAAGTTGTGTCTCTTCAACTCTTTCTGAAATCAAAGCTCACAGTTCCCTGAATCTTAATTTTATCCCTTAAGTTAGTTAGTTATGTTAGGATTCATGAGGAAAGTTTTACTAAATTATTTGTTTGATTTCGGGATAAAAATCGATTTGTTGCTTCAAAAAAAAAATATTCTTTTCTGAAACTAGTGCAGCTTTAATTATTCTTTTCAACTATTCTTCATGTCATGGAACATTTAAAGGCAAGATGCACTCATTTCATAGATTATTTGAAACTTTTTATTTTTATAGCTAAAATATTAGTATTCATTAAAAAAGTCTAATCTTAAATTGAATTTTAAGATTCAGTATCTACTCATAGAAGATGAATATAACCATAAGAATGCTTTGTGTTATAATATTAAACTTTAAAAAAATCGAGTCATTAAATTACTAATTTGCAATTTCACGATCATAGTGCAATTTATTTACATAATCAGCTTAATTTGCAAACACTTCGAATAATTTATATATACATATATACATTAATTCTTAATAGCTAACAATAAGAACAAAGTGAAATGAAGTGGGTGCTTATGTCAAATGAGCAAACTTTGTGAATTGAAGAAATTGCAGTTTTGATTATAAACCTGTTTACATACTTTTAGTATAATAACTTTGATTTTGAAATACGATCAAACGATAATGAACAAATCAAATAATCTTCGTAAATTTTTCTAGGATTATTTGAATATTATTCATTAAATAGATCAAATCTTAAATACCCATAATCTTGAAATTTAGATCTATTCTTTTAAAATGGATCGTAAAAAAAAAACCCCACATATTTTACATCATCGCATATCTTAAAGATGACGAACCATTGCATTTTGAGGCTGAATTTCGTTTTCGACTGCCAAGTGTTTTCATCTGTTACTAATCTTTTGGAATCAAAACAAATATACTAAATTTGGCATTTTTGAAGGTCGAATCCTACTTTCCCCGCTCCACTTTTCCACTTGAAGAAACCAAGACAGTATCGACTTGTTCTACAGTCAATATGAGCTTACTGGACATGTGTTATTATGCTAAGGCGCCGCGGTTCATTCTTCTTAACTTAAGCAAATATCCAAAAGCATAAAACTGTCATAAAAGAACGAGTCAAGCGAATCACCTTGCTTTATGACACCATTAGACCTGTGATCACAGTGGTTTGCATCTGAGTTGTTCCAAAGGAGATTTTGCAAATCGAGTCAGGTAGGACCGCAGTTAAACATCTCACGTGGAAATAATGAAAAAACTTTACATTAAAACATTCTCGCTTCCTTCTTCGCAAGTTTCTAATAAAGGTGTTATCACAGAGAACGCCTTGCATGACACTGGTGTACAATGGTTACGAAATATTAAATTTTGGTAAGAAATTAGTATGTTTAAGGCATCTATCATGTGATTCTTGGCGAGTTTTTTGGCGATTGATCCTTGGCATGAAGTTAAAAGCATCCGAAAATCGAATTTATATTTCAGACGCGTTTTTTTCCAACCGATTAAAATAAAAATTTGACACAGAATGACACTCGTAATCACAAATCAAATTTGGTATGTAATTACAAAATCACATACCAAATTTGATGTGTTATAAAATGTGGAGATTCGACAGAATCTCAAGTTCGAATGTTTTGACGATTACAATATTTTCTCACTAATTCATGTGCGAGAAAATAATTACATCAGGATTTGTTTAATATTTTTTCTTAATAATAGTCCGTTATTTAATATAAAATAATACGCGTTTCTTTATAGTGAAATGGGAAAATCTGAATTCCCATTTGATATTTTGCTATTTTGTAGAGCCCTGTTCAAGTCAAATTTTTAAATTTTAGCACGACATAGAATCATTCACCATTTTACGCCGTACATTATCAAAAAAGAGTTGCTTGCTGGAAAAGTCCACGTTCTTTTTCTTAATTGCCATAACCTTCGATTTATTCGGGTTGCATTTCATTTTGTAATCTCTTGCCCAGTTTAAAATATCATTCAATGTGCTTTGATCAAGTTAAAAAATATCATCAAAACATTTTCCCTGAAAGCAGATGAGCAGATCGTCCGCGAAGGCTATAGTCTTGTCCTTTGTTTAAAACACCAATCCAATGCAATTATAATAACGTTTTTCGCATACGTGGTAAAGTTTCTCGTCTCATTTATTATTATTATTTTGTTATTAGAATTTGGATTTTTCGTACAAAAGCTTACGAACGTGTGTTCTAACAGTATCATGTGTACAAGCAGAAAATAAAAGTATCATTAAATCATTTAAAGCAACATTGCCACATGAAGCATCTATTTCATTGAATACAATGATGAACTGTTGTTGTTTCTTATGGCACTTGCCATGGACAAGCCCGCTGTTACGAAGACAGCGATTTTAAGTCAGTGGGGGAGCGTCTCTTGTTTTTAGAGTAGCGCCAACTATGGCCAAGAGTACGACTTTGCTACTCACGCATCACTCATTCGCTTGCACAACCCCTTTTTACAGGAGGGCACATTCACACATCTCACGGATAGAACAACGGAAGAGCAGCCATGCCCAAACCGGCACTCGAACCCATGACACCCAGATCACGGCGAAGACGCGCTACCCCTATGCCAGGACGACGGCACAATGAGGAACTGATTAGCTTAATTTATAGGGATTGATTGATAAATATGACTGCTCAGAATTTCAATAAAAGCAAAGCTAATCTTTAGCAACAAGGATTTATTATATGATCTTCTCATTGTATCTCAAGTAAAATTTAGGTAAAGTGCATTAAAGTTTTGGATATTGGATCCGTTTCATTGTTTAAAAATACTGTGTAAACTAAAAAATTATAACTTAAAAAAACATTTGTTTTAAGACTACCATTACTGTTCTTGCTGAAAGAAGATATAACTCGAGTTTTAATTATTTTACTTATTTTCTTAAATGTTCCCACTTACTTCAAAGAAATATTATGTACATTTTTGGTTATTACGTTTATTACTTGTGCGGTTATTCAGTTGAGTGAAAATATTAAATACATTTAAGCGTATCGATGTCATCCTGGTATAAACAACTTTCTGAATTCTAAGAAAAGGCCGCGGTGGCCTGGTGGTAAGTTGTAGGCTACGGAACTGGAGAGTGTCAAGTTCGAGACCCGAATCCGTGTAAGCGGGACTAGTATACGCTGAATTCGTCAGGGTCAAATGTCCTCTCGCTGGTATAGTGCAGAAGTTTTGAGAGGGGCTGCCAACTTAGGTGTCGTTCTCATCATCCGACCGCGGTTCAAAATTACATCTTAAAATAACTCTAGGATTGTTTTAAAAACGGGGCGTTAATATAGCTAAACTAAACGAATTCTAAGAAAATAAAAGAATGATTGTGTTTGGATAATAATTTTCACATTTCCGGAGAACATTCAATTACGAAATCAAGAAAAGAACTCTGATAATTCGCGAGTGGAAAAGATTATTATGGAGGCTTTGTATAAATTTTATTGAAGCATTTGGAAACAACAATACACAGGCAGTACACATTTCGGTCACAGGGAAATTGGGACTCCTTATTTTTCTCACTCAACTTGTTCCCGCTTTTAGATGCATTGCATTCGATTCTTCATGGCTGTATGAACTATTCTTAAGCGTATGAATAATAATTATTCCAACATTCATGAAATGATTACCTTAATTAAAAAATTATTTCATATCACATTCGTAGATTTAAAATTAGACACAAAATTGTTTCAACATTATTTTAAAAAGTATTCTTCGATGAAGATTCTATCTCATCATTCAGCTAGTTTAGTTATATTAGCGTCCCGTTTTAAGGCAACGCTAAGGCTATTTTGGAACGGACCTCGTAATTCTGAACCGTGGTCAGATGACGCCTGAGCTGACATCTCCCTTTCCAAGCTTCCGCGCCACGCCAGTGGGAGGACGTTTGGCCTCGATGGACTTGGCGTGCACCAGGCACTTTTACACGACGGTGGAATTGGTGTCGGTGGAATCGGGTCTCGAACCTGAAACCCTCCGATTCAGAAGCCAAGATCTCACCACCAAGCCACCGCGGCCCGTCATAATTCGGCTAATTTAAAATCGATTTGATTTAAAAAATTAACTACGTAATGAAAGCTATTTGTCATAGACAAACCAATTTTTATTAGGAAAAGGAAATAAGTGAAAGGGGGAAATACATCAACATTATGCAATTTAAGTTTTTTCTTCCACTCTTTTGCATATAAAAATTTATTCTTTCTTTATTTTTTGTCATTCGTTTTTCAATATATTGTTCAAAAGAACAAACAAACAAAGCAAGATTATTTTGTACACAAATTTTATTGTCTTCTTATACTTCCTTCTGTAAGCTTTGCTTTGCGCATTTGCAGCGCATGAGTAATAGTGAAGGAAATAAGAATAACAGTTGGTGATTAAAAAGGCAATTGAAAATAACAGTTCTGCGAATAGTCTCTAATGCCTCGATTCAATTAATTTCCGTTTATTCTATTGCGTGTATCAAAATACACAGCAGAATTCAACATGAATCAAGAAATTGTTTTAACAATTTTATTGAGGGGAAAAATGATACCAATATATTTACGAGGTTTTCAGGTAGAAGCAAACTGGAATCATTACGCTTTCATTTCTCTCGAAATTAAATTTCGTAACATATCCTTTTTACCCAAGATAAGAAAACCGTTCGAATACTCGCGACTTGGTGTGTGAAGGTCAATTATTTATCTTAGAGCAGTGATAAATAAATGAAGGTCATTAAGGCTAGTGGACATTTGCTCCTTTTGTTGTCGTTTTCCTTCTGGAAAAATGTTCGTTTTATTAATGCTTCATGGTCAGATTTATGCATCCAGTATCAAACTAAAAGCCTTTTGTGTGAAAATTCCGATAATTTGTAGAAAATTTTTAACAAAAATTCTTGGAAAATCAAGGAAGAATTATAATCAAGCTTTTTTCTTTTTCCATCTTATACACATCGGCGACAACTCGTGTTATTATGACCCAACGTAGCTGTACATATATTAAGTATACGTTCTCCGATATTATATTGGGGCTGCGGTGGCCTGGTGGAGGGTTTCAGATTCGAGATCCGATTCCACCGAAGAGCCTTCGTGTAAGTGGGTCTGATGCACGTTACATCCGTCTGGGCCAAACGCCCTCTCGCTGGTGGGGTGTGGGAGAGGGGTTACCAACTAAGGTGTCGCCCTCGTCATCTGACCGCGGTTCAAAATGACGAGGTTCGTCCCAAAATAGCTTTAGTGCTGCTTTAAAATGGGACGCTAATATAACTGAACTAAAATTGACATTATGTTATGACACCACATTCTTTTTCTTCCTGTAAGATGTATGATGGACACTACGATTAGGGAGGAGCACAGCATTTGACGAATATCACGTGATAATGAAATCGAGACGAGTACCTAATATTATTTCCTTGTCAAACTATGCGTTTCTTGTAAGATTGGAATTGTGAATTCAAATACTAAATTTACATTATTCAACTGAGGGCCATGGTAGCTTCGTAATAAAGTCCTGGCTTCGGCAACTGCCAACCAGAGGTTTCCAGGTTCGAAACTGTATCTCATTGGAAAAATGTTATGCAAGCCGGTCTTTTGCTCCTGAAGTCCGTCAGGGTCAAATGCCTTACAATTGGTGCGATGCGGGTTTGGAGAGGGGATGAAAGCTTATCTGACAGAAGTTCAAATTTACGTCCATCCCAAAATAGCCCTAGTGTCGCTCTAAATTTGGAGGGTAATAAAACTAAACTATACCACTACCTAGAAAAATTACAAAAAAGCAATGAAAGACAGTATAAGTTCCTCATATGAAACTATCCAATTTCTTCTAGCATTTAACATAATATGTTCTATTGGTTAAGCACTGCATTATTAGAACTTAACGCTAACTAGATATAAATTTTTATGCATATACAATGTATTAAAATAATAATGATTGTTGACAGAGCCAAATATATTCTTCGGTTATTATAATTTTAAAAAATAAATCAATAAATATCAATAAAAAATCAGTTATCCTTTCTTAAATAAACCTTAACATTTAAACAATGCTCTCTTCATTTACTAAAGGCAGGCCAATTTATCAAGAAAGTGAGGTGTAAGTTCCTACATTTTCAAAAGAATTCTTTTTTTTTATTTTGGGAAACGTATAATTTCTAATTTGCTGATTTATACTGAAGTTCGAATTTCTTTCACATTCAGTAATTATACTAGAAGAGCAAAATAACATTTTATGGGCTTTCTTATTGAAAAAATAATATGGTAAAAAAAAAACTTTTTAATAATCGAGATGTAAATATGTCCTTCGTTTTCTTGGATTTATTTATAATGTAATCAAAATTCACAACGCATTATAGAAAACTCACCAAATTAAAAGGAAAGTACGATTATTAGCAATAAAAAAGTAAGAAACAGAGCAGGGGAACTTCTTGATTCATGACAATGCTCCTCTGTATGCCGGAAGATACATCCAAGAAAATTTGCAGGAGCTCCATTACTAAGTGATACCGGATTTTCCACCGTGTGATTACCATTTGGATTCCGATCAATAATCCAAAATAGGAGTGGAGACATAGAGAGTTCCAATGTGGTCTTTATTTATGGAAATGCTTATCCTTATGCAGCAAAATAAATCTACAAAACTTTGCAGGAGTTCCATTACTATTTTGTTAGTGATGCTATCGCCCGAATTTGCCATTGTGTGATTACCATTTCTTAAAGATATGAGAAAGTTGAATGTGACGCAAAGATTTGATGATGACACTGCGCTCAACAATGATATGACAAGACCATTTAATTCTTTTTTTACATATTTTCTTGAAGAACGAACTTCACGCCTTATAAAAAGGTGAGAATAATTCCTTGATTTGATTATTTATTTCAGCATTTTACGAATAATAAAAATTTTGTGTTGTTGAAAGTCTGTCGCTGATCACCAAGTGGGGTTTATTTTTCGAACCGTACTTGTAAAAATATTTATAAATCACAAACAACTGTTATAAATCATAAGAAAATGAAAAACATTTACTAGTTCACACAGAATTTCCCAGAAGTAAACTTTCATTAGAAGCAATTTTAATACAAACTTTTTTTACGGGGAAAATACCAGACACATCAACTTAAATATCCGATTAGTCAACACAAATTACTATAGACATTTTGCATTAAATTTGTTACAGTTTTTAAAAGGGGCTTTGTGTGCGTAGTGAAATGGATTTTGAAATGAATGCAATTTGATTTCTCAAAAAGGAAATGGAAGTTAAATTATGATTGTTTGATGGAGAAAAGAAGAATAGAAGAAGAAGAATCGATTATGCGATTTCCTTGACCATTTGGATTGATGGGAGAAACATCATATGAATTTAAAAGCGTTTGAAGGTTCAAATCAATGAATAAATCAAACAATATTCATTCGTGACTCAAACATCATATGAAGGAATGAATCATTTGTAAAATGCCAATGAATTATTTTATTTTCCTACTAGAGAATCATCCATATATTTATTTTTTAAAAAATGTGACTATTTTTGACTTTTATATCATCTATATACAAACAGATAAAGAAGCTCATAGTTCGAAAAATTTTTTCATGCAAGATACATTTTTCTGAAATTCTCATGTGTCTGTGTCTTTGCTGGATCAAATATTGGAATTTTGAATTCGAATATATGAACACCCTTAATCCGATTTCTATGAAGCCTTCAATCTGTAAAAGATGCTGTCAAACTATTGTCTTGAAACGTTTCTGTGGGAAATATCCAATAAAATGAATATTTTTCAATGCAAACCATCAGCTTCGACGCATTGCATCCATTATTTCTTACCAGTTGAATATTTATTCGAGATATTTCTTTGTCAGATATGTTCCTCTGGTTTTCAGTTCCTTGTTTTGAAACTTTCTGCTAAACTACACATTTTCCTTATTCTAACAAATGAATGCAGTTTATAGAATGCTTAAAAGTTTTAATAATCAGTGGAAGAAGATTATTCATTGGAGTAGAAGAAAGACAATACCTCTTGCAGATGTTTCAAATTTAAATTTATTCATTTATTTTATATTATTAAACTGCTCAAATTGAGGATTCATTATTTCATTCAACTTGTTCATGCTGTTCTGTAAACTACATTTAATACACTGAACGTCAACAAAACAAAAGATGCATTCATTTGGATAAAATATGAGCTTTACAGTGCTAAAATATGAATACATGTTAATTTTATTTTTAGCATTTCCCATGGAGCATCAACGCAAGTTAATCTTAGGAACATAAACTGCACGATAAATAGCTCCAAATACAAATTGAATTAATAATTTCTCATATAACAAATAATTGATAATTCTTCATAAAAAGGAAAATAGCATTTTGATGTCACATTTATGACTCTAGCGTCCCTCACTACATGCTCCTACATCTAAAATCATAAAAATTCCAAACGGATTAAGTATGTGTTGAAGAAAAAGTAGTTCCATTACAGGGAACTTTAGAAAAATTATTCTTCAACCGGGAAAACAAATGATTTCATTACAAACTATGGTCTTGATAAGATATAAATCTTGAGTATAATCCTTGATTTCAAAGCGGATGCAAAATGCAAGTAATTCTTTCTTTCTTTTAACCCTTTCTAGGGCCGTGGGAAGTATGCTTCCCACCAAATTTATCAATCTTTGTATGAAATTATGTAGGTTGACCTAAGTTCTGACAAATTTTTTCAGTAAGTCAGAAACTTAGATGCTTCAGTTCTTTATCTCAGAAAAAATGGTGCGTCTTGATTTGTTACTTAATTATTAATTAAGCAAATTAATTAATGAATCAAATTAAATTTATCTAATAAGCTAAATGAATCCCTTTTCTTATTCTAATTTCAAGTCTAAAAATATTTTAACATAATATGACTAGAAAAAAATGACCCTTTAAAGGGTTGAAAAAATGCACATAAAAATGCAGTAAGGCTAGGGAAAATACCTGCTAAATAGATGGATTGAATGACAAAAGAAGCTTATAAAATGAGATTTCGAAAAATTTCAGAATAGCCCGAAAAAAAAAAGTGTTTGCAGAAAAGGAGATATTGGTCCTGCTGGGATTGCAGAACCAATATCTCCTCTCTATTTATAAAAAAGCCATGAACGGGCACTCTTTCTGTCTATTTTTTCTACCCCTCATTCACCCCCCTCCTTCTGTAATTCTTGGTCACCACCAAAGCATTTTTCGAAAGAACCTGAAGTGTAGAGTCAACAGCCTCCATTTTACAGAGTTATAACAAAAATGGAAAAACAAAATTGCTCTAATATAATAAAAATGTCTTTTTTGGTTTTTCTTTAGTAATTTCTCTATACTATTTGACTATAGGAAATATTCTGCTATGTGTTTATTTATTTTTAAGCTATACAAAATATTCTGCCAATATACTTATTCATTTTTAAACTGGCAATGTGAATGCCAGTCCCTTGGCTGCATGGTGCAGCTGGTTTAAGGGAACCGACACAAGCAGTACGAAAAAAATAACAAAGCAGGTGCGGATTGCATCGGATGACCCGGAGTGAGACGATACCACAATAAGGGTTTTCAATTCCCTTGTGCACCGAGTGACATTTCTCTGTTGCGATTAAGTTTCCGGCATACATCCAAACTCTTCTTTATACAGAGCTTTTAGCCAATTTATGAGTCACTTTTGGCCACTAACGTATTATCAGGCAATATTGGTCATGTATAATTCCGATTAAATTTCTTTTGTTTGTTTCTCATTTCAGAAATTTTGCAATTCCAATTTAGAAGTCTTCCATTTTGTACATTTTCAGAAGCCTAACACTTTCTGCTGTGCGCTCATTGTGACCGTGCACCTAACAACAAGCTTTGATCTTCAAGAGTGAATGTAACACCGGAAACGATAAAAGTTTCAATAACGAGTGTATTATATTGAATTACCACTGGGGGTACTGGATTAGAAGTGATCGTTCTCTGATTCAGGTCTAAATTACGATCTGTGGATGAATGAATGAAGTACGCCCCGTGAAAAGGGCTGTGAAGCATGAGTAGCTAAGACGTATTCTTGTCCCTAGATGGCGCTACTGAAACATGAGATGCTAAAACTCGGCTTAAAATCGCTGATTCCATTAGCGGCTTGTCAATGATAAATGACAAAAGCAACAACAACAACATATATCGAATTCTCATAAAAGTTCACAACGGTTTTAGACGATTCATCCAATATAGCCAATGATGAAATTTTGTGTACACGAATGAATATATTCTGCAATTTACGTTATGTTTTAAACTAGCTTTGTACTGATTCTATAAAATTCCACATCTTATAATGACTAAACTAAATTCATGTAAAAATAGTAGTAATATAGTTTCATACATCAAATTATATAGTTGGAAAGTTACTTATTTGTTTCAAGTTAATATTTTTCTTTCGTCATTCACAAATAATTCTATTGGATTTACAACCATCTGATACGTATTCTAAATGTAATTTCTACAGATTTCGGTTGCCATATTTCACTCTAAGGAAAAGACAGAAAGACATCTGGCTGCAAACATGGCGATATTTAGTAGTTTTTATGGCGATATTAGTAGTTTCTATATTCTTTGCTAATAAAAGAAGCGGTAAATTTTGAAAGCTTTTATTTGTAAGTCAGGGAAATAGTGAGATTTTTAGAGAAAAATCAAGATCTCCATTTCCTAAGCTCAATTGAAGATATTGTTACGAATATGCAATGTTGCTTCCTAGCCCAGTTGGCTCCATCTAAAAGACAGTTTTATTATTGGATGCTATCGGATGCCGGATCATTGATCCCCGGGCTTGGCGACTTGGTGGAGAATTTGAGGACAAAATGGATGATATTGAAAACTTCAAGAATTTTGGCAATAGAGCCAATAGGAGCTGAGATATGCTTGCTTGTTCGAGAACCTTCTCTGTCGTGCCTTGGGAACTATAAAAGGCCGTGAGGTCGAGGCAGTCATTTCAGTTCTTGTTAATAATTGAACGAGTTTTCTCCATGGGGGGCTTTAACATGCTTATCATTATTGTGCTGCTTGCGTTCTGCTATTTGCTAGAAGTGCTGCTGTTTATTGTTTGTGTACGTCTTAGCTGTGTTTGGTTGCCTTGACGTTTGACGTATTCGTGCCTTTGTGTTAATAAATGTAGTAATTTCTTTTGTGGCCGGCTGATTGTTTTACACTATACATTATTACGAGCCCGTTGAATTTACGTACTTAAAGTTCCGTAAAATTTGATGTCAGGAGTGGGGTTGTAGCTGAATTACCGTAACAATACTTTGATGATATATTAACAATTGATTGAAATAGAATGTGATGATCATAGGAATGTGATCACGGAACAGTATTTTTGTTAATTATGAAAGATTTTAATTTATATATTGACGGTAATTATTGATTGAAAACTGAATATGCATTTATAAGGCAATTGAAAGAATTAACACCTCGTCGTTTATTTGGTATGCATCGATACAAGAACTCTTTCTCTTTATGTCTCTAAGGCAGCTTGCATATTACCTCGTCGTTCTTTACGTATGCCATCGATGAAAAAAACAACAACTTTCTTTTTGTTTATATCCTTTAGTCAAGTTTATATGTTTTAGCCAAATCTTTTAATCCTCAAGGAAATCGGACAAAATAAATACGTGAATGCTTGTCAAAAATGGATGCAGGAATTCTTATTTTTTTAAAAAGGTATTTATGAACAGACCTTAAAAAAAATTTTTAAAGCGAATTGCATTCGTCTAAAAGCATTAAACGTCTTTTATCGTAGCCTTCGCGTGAGTTTTAAAATTAAAAGGTATTTAATTAAATATTTTTGGTAAAGGTTTGACGATTTCAATCCTTGACCAATTTGCAGTGATGTCCTCTAATACTATAATATACTGAAGGAATTGAACTTTTATTTAATTTAATAAACACAATATTATTCATACAAGCTACATAGATGTGTAATAATATATCTAATTTATCCTAAGGTAATTTATCCCAACCTGTATCCAATGCTGGAAGAAAGAATAATAAAAATGAAAACGAAGCACTGAATTAAAAAGTTCCACAAACACGGCTCAGTTACCATCCGACGCAAAACACATAGTGACCGGTTGCACTGTTGCTCGTAAATGCGCACAAGAAATTTCACTTCGTCATTTTCCTTCTTTATTGCGTTTTAATAAGCACTCACGAATGAGCTCCGAAACTCACGTGATCCGTGTGAACGAAAGAATATTTTAATGAGCATAAACTCAAGGGAAACCTACGATGAGGTAACGAGATGAAGCATTCACTTGCTCACTTTAAATAAGCATTTTTGTTTTCTCATTTGCGAAGTATAGAGAAAGTATTGTAATAATAAAAAAAAAAGAACAGACTCGTGATTTTGGCGAATTTCCACTCCAATTTTAAGATCTACCTGAGTTCGAAAAACACATCTTTTAAAAAAATGTGTGTCTGTCAGCCTGTGATAAAGCCAACTCAAAATGCTTTAAGCTAGATGGATAAAAAAATTTACGGTCTTTACACTCATTTTGTAGATTTCTGTCAAATTTTGTGCGAAATGTTTTCAGAGGAAGCCTGTCTGTCTGGCTGCTTGATTGTAAGTTAACGCAATGATCACAAAATGAGGATAAATAAATGAATAAAACCGATTTAAGATCTATAGTGTAGATACCTATCAAATTTTGAGCCAAATCTAATTGGGGGGGGGGGGAGGTTGATTGTCTGTCGGTCTGTAATTTCAGATACATCTAAAGGTGACAACTCAAAAACACAATAATTTAAATATATCAAATTTGGTGTACCATTTTGAGACTAGAAGTGTAATGAGTGTCATATTTTTGTTTCAATCGGTTGGGAAGAGAGCGTCTAAAATACAAATTTAATTTTCGGATATTTTTAACCGCATGCCAGAGATTAATCGCCAAAAAAACTTGCCAAAGATCACATGATAGGTCAGTAAACTTGTTAAATTATCGCCAAAGGTTGATATTTCGTGACTATTGTCCACTAATGCTATGCAAAGCGTTCACTGAGGCAACACATTTATAAGAGTATGTAAGTAAGTTGTGGAGAAACCTTTTTGGCTGGTTTGTATTGCACTCAGAGCCAAGCACTTCAAAAAGTCAATGTGTGGGGGTTGATGATGTGGGGGTTGGGGGTTGGAAGCACTTAGGCTCTGTGGCCTTTGATCTTCCGCTCGGCTGAATTGATGAATAAGTGACAAACAATTATGAATTTTTTAAACTTTAAATGATGACTCATCATTTATATTAATTAGCTGGGTTAATATCTATAGGAAATAATATGAGGGAGAAAGAAAAAAAAAGCTCATGTGGGCTATATATATTCTTAGAGATGTGATAATTTACTAGTCCGGGATAAGTCTTCGAAAACTCAATGTGAACGATGTATGTACGTAATATGCATGAACTGAACAACAATAGGCCAACCAACCGTTTTTTCCGTCGCATCCACAATCGGATGGAAAATCATAATTAGGGAAAAGAAGGAGTTTTAAATACGAACCGTTTTTGTTTCTACTTCCATTTGCCTGTAGAAACAAAGAAAAAACACTTGCGCTTCTGAAAGACAAAAGAAATTGCACCACCCACAATTAGATACCTCCCTGCTTGAAAGACAAAAGAAATTGCTTGCTGAAACACAGACACATCTGCTTTGGTAGAATGCATATATTACTGCCCGTTCTGAACGTAGAATGCAAAACTGTGAGCATCACTTGTGAACGTCAAACTAACATTTGAACTCCTATAACTTTGAAATAATGGGGAATATCCATAATTAGGAACGTAATAGAAAAAAAAAGTATTAATCCTTTCGCACACAATGACGAGTTTGACTCGCACACTGAATAACCGAATTTTTATTTTAAAATCTGTAATTAATTGAAAGTGTTAAGTAATCTAAAAAGCAAAAATCACATAGAAATGCTTCAATAGCTCAGAGATTAAAATAATAATAATAGGAATTAAAATAACAATAAATGTCCCTGACAGCCGGCTTCCTGGCCTAGGGGTATCGCGTCTTCCCCGTGATCTAGGTGTCCCGGGTTCGAGTCCAGGTTCGAGCATGGTTGTTCTTTACCCTGGGCTCCATCTGTGAGGTGCGTGAATGAGCGCCCCCCTGTGAAAAGGGGTTGTGCAAGCGAGTGCGTGAGTGTTTCTTCCTCCCCTGAGCTAGAAATCAGACTTCTGCCCTCGGGTGCTCAGGGGTCTTTACCCTCAGAAGCTACTGTGCAAATACTGGACTCAAAATAGTCACACGACAATACAAAAAAATATCCCTGATAGGATGTGTCACCTAATTTGGAAGTTAAGTAAATTCGTATGTCAAAGGGTCTCTTTTAAAGGATTCATGATGCTGTTTGGGCATAGCTGAGCAAGCTGAAAAAGCAAAAGATATAGTGATTATACTTTGAAAGCTGGATTAATTATTAATATGCTTGATAATATTTATAGGCGATTATCTTCAGTCCATTCACATCACAATCCTAGACGTTATTTGGATGCAATACTTGCAGGCAGATAAAAAAAAATTTTCAATGAAAGGAGTTGTTGTATACGTAGACTGTTGTTTCTGTATAAATAAATGCAATTCGATCATGTAATATTATTAGTTGAATTCTCTAGAGTAGTAAAATGGCGACATGACCCACAAATACGATTCCGATTCAATAAAATCTAGGGATACGAAATTGGAGATAGTATAATATTTTCATCCCTGGTGATACATTACATGCATCATCACTATTTCAAAAATAGTTAAATTTAAATGCTAATTTAGTACTTAGTATATCATTCATTTTTATTCAGCAAGCTATGAGTGAAAGTTAATATATTTAAATCTGTGCGTCTCACTCTGTTAACTTAGCGTTTCCTAAACATGTGAACTTTCCAGTGGGAATTCGTATAAGATTTTATTCTCTTATTTTAATCGACAGTAGAGCGTGAGATCTTACATTATCTTACCACATTTTCCATGCAAAGCTTGCCGTCATATTTTTTTATATATATCTTTTAATTTCTACGATCGAAAGCAATATTTTAACCGAGCAGCTTTCGGTCTACTGCCAGGGCATGTGCATGTTTTATTATAAAATTATCAAACTCTCTTTGCTGCAACCTGGGTTTGGTTTGGTTATATTAACGTCCCATTTAAAGCAACACTAGGGCTATTTTGGAACGGACCTCTTTTTAATGTACGGACTTAATTTGAACCGCGGTCAGATGACGAAGACGACACCTGAACTGGCACCACCCTCTTCAAACTTCCACACCACACCAGCGGGAGGACGTCTGTCCCCCGACGGATTTAATGTGCACCAAACCCGTTTACACGACGGTTTTTCACTAAAATCAAGTCTCAAATCTAAAACCCTCCGGTCCGAAGACGAAACCTTAGCACCAGGCCACCGTTGCCTCTCAATTTACCGCCGGGGCCTGTGCATGTTCTATTATAAAATGATCAAGTTCTCTTTGCTTCAACGTGGAACCTTCTAAGTAAAGACAGAATCAAACAGGACACAAAGTTGAAAATCGGGGCTGTAGTACTAGTTCTTGATATTATCAGTTTTGCTAGACAGAATGCATAGCTTACATATGACCGAAAGTAATTATATAATACTCATACTACTGATATATACTACTTATATACTACTGAATCTAATAGAAAACAGCCAGATAGTAGATCATAAATATAATATAATAATGTTGTTGCTTATCCCTCTTGGACTGGATACCAATTCAAACTAAGTCCAAGAGATTGGAGAAAGAGGGGTGCTTCTAAGGGTAAAGACCCCTGAGCACCCGAGAGGAAAAGTCTGACTTTAGCTCATATGAAGAAGACAATCAGACAATCGCTTGCACGACCCCTTTTTTACAGGGAGCTCTTTCACACACCTCACAGATAGAACACAGGGTAAAGAACAACCATGCACGAACCAGGACTAGAACCAGTGACGCCTGGATCACGGGGAAGACGCGCTACCCTTAAGCTAGGAACTCCGGCATAATATAATAAGAGTGAGATTACGATCTTTGCTCTATAAATTTTACCCGTAGTAAAATTTAGGGAGAAAAAAGAATGATTTTTTATAGCTTGTTAATCAGTTTTTTTAATGACAATTTCGGTGAAATATTAACTTGCAAATAAAAAAAACTGGAAACATTGAGACAAAGGGAAAGACAAGAACACAAAATCTTAGGCCGTCCGGGCTAATCCACAATGTCTGATTATTTGAGCAATACGTGCTATATATATATATATATATATATATATATATATATATATATATATATATATATATATATATATATATATATATATATATATATATATATATATATATATATATATATATATATATATATATATATATATATATATATATATATATATATATTGAACTTTCATGTTTCAAGAATTTTATTAAAGCTAACTCACCATATCAGAAGGGCATTTTGCTGTGTTATTTTTTGGATCTTCTTTCAATAACTGGTCAATGTAGATTCATTCCTTCATTTTTAACTTAATCAGCATTTTAAAAATATAAATATTAATTAAATAAATATACATATATATATTAGTATAACATTAATTATTAACTAGATTAGTCATTTTTTTTTTCTTATTTACAAAGAAAAGAATATTATTATTATTATTATGATAAATTAAAAGGAAATAATAAACTTCTAAAAATTTAAGATTAAAACTTATTATTTTACAATGCCTACCAAATGGAATACAAAGTAAATGATTAAATAATTAATTAATATTCCAGTTTATTACAAATAAATAATTATATTTTGTTAATAATTCAGTGTAAATACACATTCTAGTTTTAATATTTTATAATTCATAGAATTTGCCCTTTTTCCAAATTTAAATATTTGCCAGCTTGTCAAATAGCATTCAACCAAACGATCTGTCAGCGACCCCTCCTCAGCCATGCGGTTCTAGGCAATAGCCTAGTCTGCCGAGTCCTAAATCCCCCACAGCATATCGATACGATATTGGCTGCAGGTGATATAATTTTTCTTCTGGAAATCCTGTGAAACCAGACTAAAAAATATTATTTTAATATATTCTCTACGGGGCCCAGCCATCAATTCACCGTTTTTGTTTTCCGGTCCGTTTTTGAGTAATTTTGATATTCTTTTAGGAGAGAGAGTAAATTTGAAAGAATTTAAGGGGGGGGGGGGAATACAAATTTAGAAATATAGATTTTTAATCACAAAAAATGTTTAAAGGAAGGGTTTCTTTATCATTTCTTGCTTTGTAATTATTTGCTAATAATCATTTCCAGAACTTACAAACTAAACATGTCTTTCGAAACCTATCTTTACCTATCTTTCGAAACTCGTAAATTTGAACTGCGCACTTTTCCCGCGTCTGTGCGTATATGTATAAAAAAAAGAAGGATTATTTTTTTAGAACCAAAGTAGGCGCAAAAAACACTTACCATTCATTCATTCTCAAAATGATAAGTGCAACTTTTAACCATAAATTTAAACGTTTTTAATTTGCGTAAAAACTTTCCTTACGCATTTACCATAAAACATCATCCGCAATAGACTGCAAAAAAAAAAAAAAATCACATGAAATAATAATAAAAAAAAATGTAATAAAAAAATGAGAGAAACCAACCTAAACATCCTCTCTACTTGCAGTTTGTTGTCATACAACGTTTGGGTTAGTCAACCAATGGGAAAGCAGGTATACTGTCGTGACGTAGGCACACGTGGGAGAAAACTAGTTGAGAGGATTTGCGAGGAAAAAGGCGCGCTTCAGACATTTGTTTGTTATTCTGTAGAAAGTATTCTGCGGGAACCGAGGGTGTTCGGAGGATATTCTTTTCACACTGTTGTTCATAGAAGTCCAGGAATACATGCGGCCTCCTCCTCCCATTCAGGATATTTTTGACGTATTTTGATTCTCTTTTTTTATGCGAGAAATAAGTATGATGAAATGGAGAGTTCGGAGAGACAGTCATTGCAACTCCATTGAGTGAGTAAACATTTGTTTAATAATTGTTTCCCTGTATGGGATTACCTAGAATTGTAACTTACCTAGAAAATGGTTTTCACGTTTGCCAAATTTATGTTTTCATTCTTCAGTTTACTTTGTATATAGTGAATATTACTGAACTTTTTTTAAAATCTCTGACGGCATTTGCATATCTTTATTAAAGGCTTGTAAGGATTTGAGTGTCTTAATATTTCAGATATTTGTTTAAATTATTTGAAAGTATTTAATTCTTGAAGTTTTTGGTTCTATAAGTGTTATTAACATTGAGGAGAAATATACATTACATCAATTTCCCCTGTTTCCACTTGAAAACAAAATCGAAACTTGAACCAGTTATAATTTAGAGAATTTTAATGTATGAAAAATTTGCATTTTGTAACATTGATAAGAAGTCATTTCAGAATAAATTATGAGATTTTCATCCGTGAATAATTATTAATTTCTTTTTACCAATTTGAATTTCCTTTTTAATCGAAAAGCTCCCAAATTGTAATTGTAACATTTCTAGATTGAATTGCAGAGAATTTTAAGATCACGATTGCTAATCGTATTCACGATTGGGATAAATTGTTGAGTGCTTGAGAAAAAGGTATTATTCAAATGAAATGGTTCGCTTTTATATAAAGTTTTATTAGAATTCTTCGTAGATGATATTTATAAAAGGGGAATCAGTAAAGGTGCTCTGTCGAACTTTTTTCTGTCAATTTTTCTTTTGTATATTACTATAGGCTGTAATATTGCATCAACTAAATTTAAATTTACCTATTCATGGAAAAAAGAATTTTATCAGATAACAGCATCATTACTTTTCGGAGGGGAACCATTTTATAGTTAGATGAAGGATGATATTGAACACAATTTTCAACATATATTTTACGATAATGGTTTTAGTATGCATTCTACGATAATGTGTATAATTTAATCCTTTGCTTTCGAACAAGTAATTCGATGCAAAAATATTCAGCTAACACAACAACTTGCTTATTGCTATGAAAAAAACCCATTTATTATAGTTTTAAGTTGAATTTTACAGAAAAATGAATCTAAATCTTCTTACCATTCTTTAGGTATTTTTTAAAAATTAAAATTAAAAAATAAATAAATAAAACGTCAAAATGATGCACCGTCTTGAATGGTGAGTGAGAGGCACCATTCGAGTACAAAGGGTTAGAAAGTGCTGCATGTTTTGGTGTTATTGATGCAAGAAATTTATCACAAGCTTTAGTTTTAGCTACTTAAAAGTCAGTTTCTGTTTCGTGCTTTCAGACTTAGCGAATTCTGTCATGTCTTGGCAGCTAAGTAAAATTTCTTTTTTAATGCGTTTTCAACCTGACGCTTAGGGCTGAATTATTATAAGCGTAACAAATACTCACCTGTTGATTTTTATCATTTTCCACAAAGGATCTACAGAAAATACAAACTGACATGTTTTCTGGAATGCGATGACATCAATGGATACATTCCTGTTGTAATCTGAAATTTTCCGAAAGAGAATTTTATTTTGTATTTGATTTATAAGCATCTTTAAACTTTATTGCAATACAGTTTATAGCTAGTGAATAAAATATTGGATTTGCGGAATGGCCTGGCCATAATTATTATAATTAACCCTTTACAGTCCTAAAAGTAATAAGATGTGTAACTACATATGCGAGTGTAAGGTTTAGTTTAGTGTTTAGAAAGCTTAAAAATGTAATTAACGATTTGTTCTAATTTCTAAAGATTAATATGAAAGTTTTTACTATAACACATCTTTTATAATAATTATCCAAAAAGAATATGAAAACGATGCACTTTTTTTAATGCGATTTAGACTCGGCATTGGACGGCAACGGGTTAATCAATTGATTAACCTTTGCTTTTTATTTTATTATTATAAGTAAGTACTGAAGTTATTTCAGGCCCTTTTCAACGCTTCTTTTAAAAATGCGTCTTTTATTACATAATGGTTTCTGTCAATAACAAATATGTTAATTCTAAGTTATTAACGTTATGAATGGGCCATTTTCTCTTATCAAGTTAGATGATCTGTTTCGAGAAGATTTTTACTGTATTGATTTACCTAAGAAATGAAAGGATACCCGAGACGTTTATGGATTAAAATCCATGCTTGTATCGAGTTATTAACTTTATGAACACTATATTTTAGACAATAAGCTTAAAAAAGTACACTTCAATGCACGAATTGAACTCGAATGTTACAATTAAGGTTTCTATTATTCATGCCGGCTTAAAAGAAAATTTATTGAGAGAATGCCGGATAATAAGTATAAGATACTCCCCCCCCCCCCGATTACTTTTGATATTTTCATATTGATCCTTGTGCTTTGTAAAATTAAAAATGCCAGATTACAATTCATTATTTTATGATTTGAATATAACACTGCAGTAAATGTGCATAGAATATTTGAACCAATCCGTTGAGAAAAGGCAACAATCTTTGTCTAAAGCTTTGAGGGCTTTTTGCCCGTTCAGAAATATATTTAATTAATAATCCTTGAAGCATCGCTGTATTTTTAAATATATAGAGATTAAGAAATGATCTTGCATTATGATCTGCTATGATATCGACAATCGATTGCCTCTCTCTATACAAAACGCTAACGTATTTGGCATAAAAATCTTATTTATTGTTGAATGGCAACTGTCAAATATTTATAAACCATCGTATGAATTTTAGACTGCTTAATTGAATGTTTCTACAAGTGGATTGATTCAACGTTTCGGTAACTAATTAACGCAGCTGCAAAATATTATTAGAAATGCTCTGAATGTGGTTCGCCGTGTCACGAAAAATTACATTTAGTCAAAGGAAATAAGATATAAAAGGAATCAAGAAATAGACTTCAAATAGAAAGTTTAATCGAGTTTGGAAATACTCAACTATCGCCAAATGTGGTATAATTATGGCAAAAATTTTATATCGCCAATGAAAATGAATGTCCATGTTGTCTTTGTATTATCTTAATACACAAAAAATTACCGTTTTAATGATACCAGTTTCATTTGATTTGAATCCTCCCTTTATTTTAATAGTTTATTACAATAGATTTAACAATGCTTTTAAATATTATGAGAGAATTCAAAACATTTAATTGCGTGCTTTTGAAATTTCGTAGTAGAATTTTCATTTCCATTTTTATTTAACAATGCATATAATTTTTAATTTGCAATAAGCTGATTCAATTGAATTTGTTTTTAAATCGTATCAAATAAGATGAAATGTCTTTTTAATACATTCCGTAATTTATTTTACAGTCTAAAACGTCAATAATCTGAGCGAATGAATGGGTTGCCAGAGGCGGCTAGTTTCATAAAATTTAAAACTTATTACACTTTTTGGATATAATAAATTACATTATAATTGCAGAGATGGATATTGCATTGATTCTGTGCATTGTTGTTGTTCCTCTTGATCCCAGGTGGTATAGCTGCGTTATACCACCTCCATGAAACCAAAGATCTCTAAAAGGTCCAAAAACAAAAGCGGTTCCCTTAAAATCTCAAATAGTAAAATGTAAACATTTAAGAATGTGATTGAGGGAGGCTTGATCTGCCTTGCCCCAAGAACATTCAGCAAAGATCCTCCGTCCGTTTTGGAAGATGAGGGATTTAGTGTGTCCACTCAAAAAACGAGAGCCGCTTGCTGTTTTCTAGAGATATTTAGGCGGTGACACCAATCGGGACTCTTACCAAAATACCAAGGGTGAGCAGGTGGGACTCTCCGCTATTCTGTGCATTGTAAACTAATGCACTGAAATTTTAAAAATATAAGGTTGTGAATTTTTACTTGTGTGCGTTTTTTAGAAACTTCAGTGTTAATTTGTATATAAACTTGAACTCATAATTTGAGTACGCATTAAATGTAAAATTCATTCCATTCTTAACCCATTTATATACATAATCTTCTCTTTTGACTATTTTTAATCATTCCATTTTCACTTTTTTTTTTGTGCACCAGCCGTATGACGAAAATAGTAATCGTATTATCTGCTCCACCACGCCATAGTTTAAATCTGTTAGCCGTTCTAGTTAAAGACGGCAAAAACAAAAGTCCTTCTGTAAGATCTTTACTGGAACTTTGCAAACTAAACAATAATAAAATGAACAAGAATTTTAAAAAAGAGTTACGAGTTAAGTAATCCACTTATCAAACACTATCTAAATTCTCGTTTTCGTTCATTGCACCTTTAAATCAATGACTTAAGTTTTTGACATTAAATCATACCCCGAAGCCTAATGTACCTTTCATCGTAGATCATCGAAACCCATTAGCTTAACCTAATATAATTTATCCTTAGTTTGTATAATCGATGATTAATAATTAAGTTCTTGAATAACTGCGAGCTAATCTTGAACAGCTAAATGACCCGACAGTTTTGCCGATTCACCCAATAGTCATATAATCAAGGGTTAATTACGTAGGCTATTAAATCATCAGTGGGTTGTTGCTCTGCCTGATTTTACTTTCGGTTCCCTGACCCAGTTTCCTACTCTTGCGATGATTCTGTAGGTCGAGGAACCTTTTGCGATTGGAACAATTATTTTCTGAACTTTTGCACTTGGTTGTAGTAAGAAGAAAGTAGAGCCCATTTCAGTGAATTCAATCCATAGACGTCTATTGTGTCAAATTAAAACTTAAGAAAAATTACATGCAGTTCATAACCGGACTGTATTAATACTTTTTAAGTTTTAAATATATTATTTTTCTGTTGAAACAATAGTTTTTTATCTGACGTCGTTTCATATCGCTTTAATTCTATCAGTCGAAAGATATTAATTCTGCATTGAAAGTGGAATCATAAATTAATGTAAATTGAACTCCTTTTCTCCTTTGGTTTTGCTTTCCCTGATAGAGCGTATTTTGTGATCATCAAACTACTGAAAAAAATTTCACTAATGCGTTGAGTAGATGGATTTTAAATATGAATTTTGTACACACCTGAATAAATGAATAGCATCGTTGTCGGATGAACGCTAAATTAAGAGAAAAAAAATCGAAAGATCACTGTAATGAAAAGAATAAAAAAGATAGATTTTCCCCCTTTGTGTTGAATCTAACAATTCGAAAAGCAGTGAAACATCTAAAAGTTTTAATGTCGTAATAAGGCACGAAAATGAATTGAATTGTAGGCTCCAAGTTGAATTAAATTTCTTATTTTTCTCTCCCAAAATAATTGAAAGTTGCTTAAGTTCAAATCAGTTTTAGATTTTAGAAGTAACACAATTTCACCGTATTTTAAAAAAATGTCTTTTTAAGAATTTTTTTTTCTTTCTGGATTGCTTCCGAGTGGAATATTATGATGAACGCGTTGACATTTTTCTTTGAATATATTTTGGGACGAAAACTGTCATATTAAGAGAATTCGTAGGATCAAATTCCGATTCTGTTCTTTTTATTATTTGGTTTAGGAGAAGTCTGAAATCACCAATGCGCCATTTTTATTAACTTATCAGACGATCTGATTTTTTTTTATGGATTAAGTTGCAAAATTTGGGAGAGAAAAAAGTACTGATACTGATTTTTTACTTTTTTAAATGTTAAACTTAAAAATTTTAAATTTCTATAATTCGTTTAAATCCATTTGATATGTCAGTGCAAATAATACGAAAGCAAATCCTATGATTTTTGCAGCAATGTTAGAGTTTAAAATCTTGTTTAAATAGATCAGAATTTTGTACAGTTGATATGTATTAAATCTTAACTGAATTAAATCCTTATTTTGAAAAAAAAAAGACTATTGAGTTATTCATGTTGTATATTTATAATAACATCTATTGTGACCCATTAATTCCTCGCCAAATTTTTGTAATCTCACTGCAGGAACAACAAAAAAGAAAGTGCATTCAAATTGTGTGTCTGGTATAATCCACTTCCATTGGACTGTTGTGGATTGTTGTAACGTTATGCTAATTCTAGTCGGACAGCTACTCACTCGATTTCCCTGCTTAATATCTTTTAAAAACATTTTGTCACGATATTTAAAGTATTGTATATCATCATCTTTGACATCGCAGAATGGAAAAACATAATGAAAATATGTAAAGCCTGTTAAGAAAAATTCTTATGAATTTCCATTAATCTTTAAAGAGCAACAATTGCTTATTAATTATATATTAGAATCGCAAAAGTTTAAGAAACTTTAACAAAGAAACAGTAACAACGTAGAATTCCAATACCCCCTCCCCCTTCTTTTTTCTCACTGAACATACTGGCTTATTGTAACTTTGACAATATAAATGACAAGAATATATGGCGTGTCATTTTGCATTGTAACAAAGTTGTTTGCCACGAATTCAGCTTTAAATATTTGTATAATCTATTAATCGTATTTTTAGGAAAGACATGGGACAAAGCTTAGCTTTTCGATCAGACAATCTTGACTCAAATTTCTGCTTTCTTGACTCAAATTTGCGCATTTATGAAAATCTCATATCAATTTTGTATTAATGTGATATGGATATTTATAATGTTTATTTTGATGTCGTCCTCTTCATCTGATCTATATATTCAAAATCTTGAGGTCCATCCCTTAATAGCTCTAGTATTGATTCAAAGTAGAATGTAAATAGAAGTAAAATATGTGCACACCCGAAATATGAATTTCAATCACGACACTAATATGCAATTCATTATTTGAAGTAAATAATACATGAATATATGTAGAATACTTCTACATCCAGAATTATGAGTAAATTATTTAAATCAATTAGTTATTCTCCTTTTGCTTTTATTCAACGTATAGCCAAGCCTCCAATATCACATTGGATGAAGCCATAAGATTGAACTCTCGAAACAGATTACAACTTTGCATATCAATCAGGATAAAAATTTAAATATTCGTCACTCATGAATCACTTTGTATATAAATTAGAATAAAAAATAATTAAATATTCGTCATTTATGATTTAATCTTGCAATCTGCATGAAATATGTTCACTCAGCTATGATGGATACGGAGAGTGAGCGTTAACAAAAATGCGCACATTTTAGCTTAACATGTTTGTAGGGCCGGCATATTCACTGTAAATTGAATTACGGATGATCAGAAATCGTCCAAGATGCTTTACAGGGGAGACTGTTAGATCTAAGTTTATAAATATGATACATAGCTATTCTTGGTATATAGACCTAGAAAGAGTTTCACTATTTTAACTACATTTTTAATTAAAAAATTATCAGTTTTAACTTTTTCTCTTAATAAATTCAAAGCATATTATTGAACAATAAAAGTTTTTTTAATAAAAGTTTATTATAAACTAATAAATAAAAGTTTATTAGTTTATTAATCATGCCAAATGTTCTTTGGATGTCATTGAATCAATGCGATAACAGAAGTTATACAATTGGATCGTAGAGAAAACAAGTTTTATAAATTTGATTAACGCTTTACTACTTTAAAATTTATTGTTGTGAATTTTAAAAATAAAGACAGATAAATCAGTCCTAAAGCATTACATACTTTGGATTAAAAGCTCTTTGATTATTTATTTTTATTTTAAATGCTAATTGTTTGAATAACATTTTTGGAACCCCGATTATTAAAGTAAAATTTTTTTATATGATTTGCATTCATGCTTTTGAACTCCCTGAAAATATTTTATTTAAAATTTTAATTCATTTCGAAATAACATTGTTTGAAACAAAATATTTGAGCTACTTATAAAGGACATGAAGCATGCAAGTCCTTATGGTCTATCCTGTTCATTCCAATTTCAGCCAAATAAAAATTATTTTGTTGATGAAATTTTCAGATTTTTCTTAAAACTTCTATTGTATGAAATAATTCTAAAATAATTCCTAAGACGAGTTAATTAGTTATTTCGAGTTTTATGGCACAAGCGCCATATCTGGATATGCTGCACCAAACATAAAGGTAAAAATGTATGGTTAATATATTTTTACCTTTATGGTTAAAGGTAATATGGTTATAGGTAATGGCGTATATGGTTAAAGGTAAAAAGCGTATAATGCATACTTAAAAGTTAAATAGAAAAATTGCAAAGACTAAGAAATGTGAAGATAAAATTGTTCCTGGTTAAGTAAGAGGATCTCTTAAAGAAGTTGAAAACACTTGGATGGGGATGTTCTCTTACCAAGTCACAAATGTTTACGTATAATATATCAATAATCGATGATGATTAAAAGTTGGGCATTCATATAAAATATAAATGACAGTCAAATCAACATGACAGGCGATCCAGATGAGAACATCATTCACCAAGCAGAAGATGGCCTTGTTTGACATGAAAATATTTGAGCTATTTATAAAATTTATACGAAATAATATAAGGAAACGAATTAATTTATTAAAATAGTCAAATGCACCGGAGTCGATCCAAATGACAGCTGGATTGACAGATGATTAGACAAGCCTTCCAACTAGTGTACTAGAGACTTGCTTTTAATGCGGTTGTGGTTGGCTTAGAACTCGTCATCAGAATGATCTCGGAGTCTAATTAATTAATCTTCTGTGTAGCTCCAGATCGCAACGAAAGATAAAACTAATCCGTTCTTGCTGTAGAGTAGATGACAATGGATTCTTTGTGATCAGATGATTATCCGATTTCTTTTGTTCTGGATTGTAGCGAAATTCTAGCAGTGATGTCATTCTATGAAAACTTGCCGCCTTTGGTGACCAGCTTTTACACCCAGATGAATGAATTTTTAGGTTGTTATATGTTCAATATGTTATATGTGGCGTAAAAGCAGATTTGATAATAAAAAATAAAAAAATGGATAGGCCGGTGTTCTAGGAACTCACTTCATTGCCCACCAATACCAGAAAACAAAGTTTTTATACCAAAGGTATTACGTAATTTATGACGTAATTAATAACATATTTGCGCGCTTCTTGAGTACTAAGCCCTTCATTTATCTCAAGCCATGTAGAATGTGAATGCGGTCTAGTGAATAATAGAAGCAGTTGCCGGTAATGTGTCGAGTTAAAATAGAAGACCCTGTACAGGTAGTTTATATGTCTATATACTGCACTGCACGTTTCAAAAATTTATTAGAGAAAAAGTAAGTTAAAGGATATAAACTGTTCACATTTTAACACAAATTATGTGATGTCTAACTTAAATGCAGGAAACATAAACAAAACGTTCAAGTAAATCATGGGCCTAGTTAAGAAAATGGACTCAAACTGATTTTATTTTTCACTGATAAATGATTACACAGATATGAAAAGGTAACCCTAAGAGATGAGTCAAAACTTACTGTTTTTAGCTTTTGAAAAAGCCCTTAATAGATGACAACTTCTGCAACACCTTCCCTTCCTCATTTAATTACGACAAAAGAAAACTAGGCCGGATAGTCGCGAACTGGATACTCGGGTGTGTGCTATATTAAGAGCCATTTCTGTGCGACATACTTTAACATTACATATAATATTGACGTTGCTCTATTTACATGCAGCTAAGGCACATTTAATAATGTTCTGAATCGAATATCCTATTGTTAGTATGGTGTGAAAGTGTTGAAAGCAGGATGTATCCGGACAAAAAATTATTCTCCGATAGCCAAAATAATTTATTTTTAGGTCTTATTTCGCGACTTAACTAAGCCTTTTTGATGAAATAAAATATTTAAAAATATATCGATAGTTATAAGTGCTTTAAAAGTAAAAAGGAACTCGTAGAAAAAGTTTTTTTGTTCCCTGATGAAATCATTGCTTTCACAATGAATAAATAGCGCTGAAATATTCTATTCAATCCTTCCGTACTCAATGACTTTATTTTCAGGACAGATATGTGAAACTGCTGCCATTTATTTACAGGCATCACGCGAAAAGGACGACTGTGCAAACAGCAGTGTCGAGTCTCCTGCGTGAATGGGTCAGGTTTATTTGCCCAATCATTATTCAGAAACCACCGAGTGCGAAGAGGTACTTCCCTCGCGTTCCTCGAAAGTGCTGTGAATAAGCAGTTCTGAAAGGTTTGCTTCCGTCCAACGCTGGGGAAAAAGGAGCTATATATAGTTGATATTGTGTTTCGAAAATTAGATCCTGAAAGTGTGTCATCGCTTTTCTCTTTTCAATGAATCGAACGTAACCCGCTGGAAGGAAGGAAGCGTAGTGACAGTATTTCCTGCCAGAAATATTGGAGACCCGGTGGCGGCTTCATTCACAAATTCTCCATCGGGAGTATTTTGTTGGGGTTGTTGGCAAGCCCAGAACTGCGTCTTAACCTTGAGGAGGCACCCGAAATAGTTCTTGCCCGATGGAAATATAAATGGAACACTTCCTAACCCTAAATTTATCGGCAGACCGGAACAATGAGAGAGAGAAATGATGAATTCAATTTATTGATAGCATTGTTTTCATTCAATTTTTCCCGTCACTGTGCAGAAAAATGACTTTGATAAAGATTTTAAACTGCTTTTTTAGGCATTGTGTTATTAGGATTTGCGTTGTGGTGTCCTGGAGAGTTGACATCGGATTTGGAATCAGAAGGCCCTATGTTCGAAATCTGCCTTCACTGAAATCCGTTCATCGCACTAGAAGTGGATTTGATGCACTTGAACACGTTGAATGCCATGGAAGGTTTTCAATAAGGTTTGTTAGTAACCCCATGGAAATCACTTGTGACCGTTGAAGCCAAGATTACTAGAAACATATAATCTGTGTAAATTTTCAATGTTTTTAAACTTTTCAGTAGCATTATCGTTACTAAAATGGTGTGAAGAAATTGAATCAATGTAGAATATATAAACATAACAAATGACTGAATTTCAGTCTTGTGGGGGTCACCGGTGTCCTCAGTGAAATGAATGCATTGCGAATAAATACACAAATTAATTTGTGTATTATTATTTCACCAAAATATTCAGCGCATAATGATAAGTTCATCTTGGCCTGATGGATAAGCCCTGTGAAATTAGCATTGCATTCAACTTGTTAAATACGTAGGGGAGCAAGTATCTTTCCATTGCTGTAACCCAGAATTTTAGAAAAGACTGAAGTCCTTCCCATATGAACCATAGTTCAAAATTACTAGATCTTCGAGCTGCATCAAAATACTAACTATTAAATACAATTAAAATTAATTGGCTTGCAACGCATTGCAAACCATTTTTTTTAAATATTTTCTTAAGTTATATATGTATAAATTATTGACGAAGTTTCCTTTTTTTTTTTTTTTCTTTCCCTTCATAATATTCGAGTGAGAACATGCCTAAAAAAAGTTACCATGCTCAATAATATACAAATTCGAAGTTGCATGTTTCTTTTTCTATATTCCATAACAGAATACGACACAAAAGAAAAAATTAAACAAATAAGAGAAACAAAAAGAAAAGTAGTCTTATTTTTTTCAAAAATTTGCTGGAAATATTGCAAGAAGTTCTGTTATACGAGCGATTTGATCAACAAGTTGAGGGCATAATGTTAGTAATCTGCTGAACTAATTAGTTAATACAGTACACTGCCTAGTATCCAGTTCGTGACTCTCCGATCTAATTTTTCAAAAACTAAAAACTATAAGTTTTGACTTTTATCTTAGGATTACCTTTTCATATCTGTGTATCATTTATCAGTGAAAAATGAAATCAGGACTTAGTACTCAGTAAGAAGTAAGAAAATACGTATTACGTAGTACCTTTTGGTATAAAAACTTTGTTTTTTGTTATTAGTGGGCAATGAAGTGAGTTCCTAGAACACCGGCCTATCTGGGATTTTTTTATCATCCTGTCTGCCTTTACGCCACATTAGGTCGGAGACTCGGGAGTGTACTGTATTTCATTTGTATAAAACATAAACATAATTTTATCCCTAGCAACATTGGTTTTTATATACGTTTAGTTAGAAGTGTAAAGAATATGCAGGTTTTTGAAAAATTTTTGACAACTACATTGTGTTTCTTTTTCGTATATATTATTTTCTGAAATATTTTTCGAGTTGAAAGCGCTTTTCATTCAATATCGCAGTCGATCAATCTTTTAAAAGGAAAATTTCCATTCACTATACCGATACCTTCCATGTGACTGGATCGACATTATTTCCCCCCTCATTTTATTCGAGTCGTGACATCGTATCGAATTCCTCTGGAAAGTCGTGAAAACTGGATTGTCAGAAAGATTCCTCTTGTTGCCGGAAAACAAAACAGTGTTCGGTCTCTCGAAATATTCTGTGAAAATCTCATTCTTCGGCAGCTGACCACCCATATTTCTTGCAAGACGATCGCCGAGATTACTTGAGGAGGAAGTGCATTCTTCCTCGTGTCACAGAAGACAATGGAACATGAGCCGTTTTGTATCTTTCTTTTTTTCTACCTTCTTTTAATCCAATTCTCTTTCAATCAAGCTCTGACCTCGTTTCGAGGGAGAGAAGCGAGAGGATTTCTTTCTTACCTGCGAAAATGGAAAAAAAAAAAAAAAAAAAAAAAAAAAACAGTTGCAGCAGAGGACTTAATGAAAGAGAGACCTGTTTGCACGGAAATGAGTGCGGCGCGCTAATGATGAAGCGAAAATTGCTGTTCTGTTGCTTCATTTGCATCGCCTTATATTTCGAATTTCCACAATGTGATCGGATATTTACTCTTTCTTCTTCAGTGAGCTGTACCAACAAAAGTTTCTAAAACTATTCATAATTGAATTTTTTTAAATGATTATTTAAGGCATGCTTTTAGTTTGAATTATGAAATGGCTTTCTGACCATTTGAGCATATTCAAACGAATGTAGAGCATCTTCTTTGTTCGATTTAACTATTTCACTTTATACTCTTATTCTGTGTTACACACAACACTATGTTATTGTTTGCATCCTTTTATTATTCTGCCGAAAATTTATTACTGACTGTGAAGATACTAGCTATTTTATTTACACGGCTTTAAGCTTCTTTGAATTGAAAAATAGTTTTATTTACATTTTATACACCATGTTGACTATATTAAAGCTAAGTTATTTTATTAAATTTACCTGATACTAGAATAACGGACTGCGTGAAATTTTTCTGTGTTTCAACTAGTTCTTTGCTTTTATACCTGACATCGGGATTATGCCCTCATTCGGTGGCTCCCAGTCTTTTATGGCCTTCCGTACATTATTGGCACAAAAATGCATTACAATATTTTTACGATCTCTTTACGATATTCAGAATATCGAATAGCGTTGTGGAGATATTTTATAATATCCTATACCAATAGGGTATATACTTTGATTAGTCTCTTTATTTGCAAATGCTCGCTATTATAGTATTCCCCCCCCCCCGCCTCTTCAACATTAATCCTTTCAAGCAAAGAAGATTTTAAAAATAATGTTCAAGGTTTAGATATGCTTTTGATTTAAACAACTCAAATTAATTGAATAACATTTTCAAGGTTTGAGTTTACATTTTATTACTTTCTCGTGTACGAAGTATAGTAAAAGTATTATAATCGTCAAAAAATTCGAACTTGGGATCTTGACGAATAACCATGTTATAGATCGCCCTGATCTCGAAAAATACATTTTATGGAAAATTTCTGTCTGTCCATCTGTGACAAAGATAGCTCACTAACGATTTGAGCTAGACTGATGAAACAGAATGTTTATGTTCAGATGACAAATACCTTGCTGAGCGAACTCTACAAGAACTCTCTAGTTCGATTTGTGGAAATTCTGTTGACATTGCCAAGGGGAAAACGAATCGAGATACTAAAGGGTATCTTAGAGTATCCTTAGAGAGAAATCCTCAAACGAAAGACTGTGAATTGAAACGAAAGAAGAAAAAAATGAAAATAGAAGTTAGACAATATTTTCTATATTTATGAAGGATTTCTGAAACGAAATACTCAGAATTGTTTGCTTAACATATTGCAATCTCCTTATTATTTGATTTGTAATTTTTATAATTTGCGTTCTTTGAATTTCTGTCGGAACTCTTTATGAAATTCTTAATTAAAAATTAATAATGAAAGATTTTAAAAATAGGAGTGTGAAATGCTATAATCGTAGCAGAATTCAAGGCAAAAGCTGCGCATCATTATTACACATGAACAAACGTAGCAAGAAATTATAGCATTTTTATTTTTTCTGGTTTTCCTGAACGAACGAATGAATGAAATGAATGAAATTCTGGCTAAAGCTTTAATAATCCATTGATTACCAAATAATTTGAGTAAAAAATCAGGATTTTTCAATGGTTTATGTTCATTATACAAGCATTCATTATGTTTAAATTTTAAAAGTTCTAGAAATCCGTTTTACTTTTTTAATACAGCTACTAATTTTATTTTTCTGTAATGCAAGAATGGATATTAAGTTTTTTTTAAATGTTTTCTAAGATTTTGAAAAAGATTCAGAGAAACTTCATTATTTTTACTTTCTCGTTTACGAAATATAGAGAAAGTATTGAAATCGTCAAAAACTCGAGATTTTGTCGAATCTCCACGTTTTAGACCTCCCTTAGCTTGAAAAACACATTTTTGGCATTATTTGTCTGTCTGTCTTTGACAAAGATAACTCAAAAGTGCTTTGAGCCAAAAGGATGAAAATTGGTACATGATCTTACACCAGATTTGTAGAATTTTATCAAATTTTAAAGAAAATCTATTCAGAAATCTATCTAGCTGTTCGAAAATAAGTTGAGGCGATAACTACAAAACGGAGAGATCTAGATGGGTAAAACTTGGCACACAGATTTATCAACTGTAGTGTAGACACCCATCAAAATTTGAATGAAATCTAACTAGGGACTGACCATCTGTCTGTGAATTTTCAAAAGCATCTAAGCGCGATAACTCAAAACTGTAATGATGGTATGTGATTTAGTGATTGCAAAGTGTAATTCTGTGTCAGTTTTTGGTGAATTGGTTGGAGAAAACGCGCATTAAACTCAAGATTTTCGAATGTTTTTAACCTCATCCCATGTATTAATCGCCATAAAATTCGCCAAGGATCGCGCGATAAATTCAGTAAAAATAATAAATATACGCCAAAAGTTAATATTTTGTAACTAATGTACGCCAGTGCCATGCAAGGCGTTCTCTGGGATAACATCTTTATTAGCGAGAATGCGAGAAAGTTTTGGGGTGATTGCTGTCTTTGGTTATACAAATTGATTTTTCTTTGCGGCTGGTGAATGTTTTATGCCACTTGTCAAACTTGTATCTACTAAAATTTGACAAGTGAAGTTTTCTACTTTCTTTCAAATTAAGGGGGGAAGGGGGAGTTTCCTAAAGCGAGTAAACGAGTACTAAGCAGAAGTAGCAACGAACTTTCATTCGGGGCGGCTCCTCCGAACTGGTTCCGGTGAATCCTTCCCACGCACCCTTCTCTCTGGGATCAAAAGTCAACGTTTCTGCTGCTCAGGGGTCGCCCATCTCTTGACACAGTTGCCGGCATCGAGCTAAATTCGTTGACATTTAAAGCATTTTATATCGGTATTTTCAAGTAAAAGGCCAGATGTAAGTCACTTTTGTGTGGCGTCCATCAAATATGAAAATCTAATCTTTTCCTGTCCATTCAAAAGGATGTAACGAAAAACTTTTTGAATGGGCTGAAAATAATTTGAATGCGTTGAGTGTATAAGTTGCGTTGGATTATATTTATACTCATTTTAATATAATTTGTTATATTAAAAACTGGATTAATACACATAATTGATGCTTATGATTCGGAGCACAGTCTAATAAGATACTTATTTACTCTCTTTTAATTGTAGTAGAGACGAAAATATCTAATTAGATATTTATATATATGAATCACATATGATTCACATGCTGAGCTACTTATTGAAACAAGGAGATACAAGCTAAGCATGGGCCTGTTCTACTCAAATCAAATTCTACATGGAATGAGAACTTTTGCAGTCAAGCGAATGTGAGGGACACGGCAATCAGCGTGTTAAAACTGAGATTAACACGTTTAGTATCGTATCGCCCATATTTGAGTAACAACAAAAGTTTTCATTCGTGATCAAAGTAGAACATGCCTCTGTTTATTTTACATATCCATGTTTTGTCCTTTTGTTTACCATGTGCATCGCCTATGATTCACACTTAACATCTAATTATTCTCTTTATTAGAACTAAGCTGTCTTATTAGAAAGTACTCCGAATCGCAGGAATGATTCCTGGGTAACGAACGTGTTAATATAACTTGGTATTTTCACTGCAGTCTTGGTTTTGTGATCACAATCAGACTATGGACACGATTTTGCGGATCCATTGAATCGAAGAAGAATGATTGTAAAGACATTTCAAAATCTGGAAATTTATATTTGTTTGACTAAGCTTTCGCTTATTAATTTGGAAGTTTACACGACAAACCAAGTATTCCCCTACTTTTCCCCAAAACTCTCTTTATTCTTAGATAAAATTGTATTGCCAAAGAACGCCTTGAATGGGATTGGCGTACAATAGTTGCGAAATATTGACTTTTGGCATGAATTTAGAATTTTTACTTAATCTGTCATCCTTGGCGAGTTATTTTGCAATTAATCCCTGGCATGCCGTTAATGGTATCCGAAAATCTAATCTGTACATTACACATTTTTCTCAACCGATTGGAACGGATTTGACACAAAATGGCACTTGTAGTCCCAAAATCTCGTACTAAATTTGATATATTTAAGTCATTGCGTTTTGGAATTATTGCATTTCTGATAGTACAAACCGACAGACAGTCAGTCCTTTGGTGGTTTTGGCTCAAACTTTGACAGATGTATATATACACTATAGAACTTAAATCTGTGCATCAAATTTTATCTATCTAGCTCTTTTCGCTTTGTAATTATTGTGTTAATTTAAATTTGAGCAGCCGGACTGGGGATTTTGAGTGAACTCTTCATAGCAGATTTTACTTAAAATTTGATAGAAATTTGCAAATTTGGGGTAAGCATTTTTGAGTTGCCTTTGTTATAGAGAGACGACATTTTTCAAAAATGTGTTTTTCGGACTCAGGAAGGCCTTAAAAGGTGAAGATTCGTCAAAATTTCATTTTTTTTTAAATTTTTTTTTACAACTACTATACTTTCTCTATACTACGCATAAGAGAAAGTAAAATTGGGGTTCGCGACTCATTGAACTGAGATTGTTTGTCGGAACCTAGTTTACAGGAGATACAGAAAATTCTTAGTCTTAGGTCAAAAGATGTATATCTTCTAGAAGATACAAATCTTTTTCAGATTTCTATAAAGTATCCTCGTATGGAGTATTTGTGTAGCCTCGTTGCGAGTTTCAGTGAATTGTTTTGCCACGCACACCAGTGAATTTCTTGTATCACAAGTGGTTAAGATAGTTCTATTTCATTTACGTTTCCTCTAAATCAGCTCTCTCCAAGTTTAATCTGGTATCGTTTTTCCTTCTGCCTTAGCTCTGCACTGATTTTTTACTTTTTTAATCAAATTTTGACTGTCAGTGACAAACATAAATAGAGCGTTAAATGTTTTTAAATACGCATTTAAAATATTTACACTTATCTACATTTTCTGCGTTAGAAGCCAATTCTAGACATTTAAGCTCGCTTTCTTCATCTTTAGAGATTAAGGTCAAGTAAACGAGACTTTTCAATCTTTTTTGCTTTTGGGGTTGCCGATGAAAAAGGGACGCTCCTTCTATAAATAAAATTTCTTTTTATAATAAAGAGAAGCGCATTCGGTCACGACTTTGATCCCGTGTCAGAAGCACTTCTTCGTCCATCATCTCGTCAGGTGAACTTCTCTCACCTTAGAGGCGAGGCCGCTCTCTTTTCTCGTCTCACGATGTTGGAGAGAATTTGAGTGCTTGCATTGTTCTGGATTTCTATGTCTTACAGTGCATTAAACCTAAGATTTTCAGTTTTATTAACGTAGTTTGAATCATGATACTCGGTAATCTGACCTAAATTTAAGTCATTTGAGATTTATGAGACTTGTAGATGAAGGTCAGCCTTTTATATTTTTATTTCCTTATTTTCGATTATTAACTCTGTTGCATTTTAAATGTGAGGTATGGAGGTATACATTGTAAAAGTGTGTGTCCAGACTTGAAATGCCAATGTGTAAAAAATTTTTCTGTCTTGGCTATGGTGCCATATATGCATCCATTTATCATTTTTAAACTTCTTTACGTCATTTGCAGGGATTATATTTCGATTCAAAAAGTACGAGAAATTATAAATATCTCAAGTTGCCATTGGAGTTTTAGTTGAATTAATATAATGCATAGGAAACTGCCGATTATACTCGGAAAATGGATGGTACGGTAATCGCGGATGATTCAAAAGTAGCCGAAAACAACAACACATCAATACGAAATTGGTTTCGAACAAATTTTATGAACAGTACAATCTTACTTTTACGATTATGACAGTAAACAGTAAATTTCTGTACTTGCCAGTCTGTTGGTTGACAATTTTAGAAAAACAATCGCTAAATTGCTTTTGTTTTGTATGTGTTAAAACATCTTTTTTCGTGTGATTGAAGTTTAAGAAGATTTTGTCCTGGAATAACCGCGATTAATCGAAATCTTGCTATATTCCTAAAGAAAGATCTTATTAGATATTGACACGTTGACTGCGGTGTGGCTGACCTGTTCCATAACTAATTGTATTGCAAAAAATCGATTTAATTAGATAATTCCTTTTTCTATTATAATTATGAGATAGCAAAGAAGGGCTCTGTAAATCTCTTCAAATAAAAACTCTTGTCTTGTTAACACTATTTTATTTTCATGCACGATTTGTGCCACTTCAAGTTGACTATCACAGATTAGGACACCTCTCTCAATACTATCATTAAGTGCTAGGTCTCGAACACAGAATACCGTTCTTCAACTGAACGTTAAGATATAAAACGAATGAACAAAAATTTCTCACGCGACAGAACGCCATCTATGGCGTGAACCTGAAACAGGCTCATATAGATAAATGGTCCGAATATTAGTCGTGAGTCATGACAGTAATTATATGAAAAAAAACTGCAATTAACGTGTTAGCTGAAAGTGTCGTGAAATGAAAAGTGGTTCTTAATATGGTATCAACATTCAAGTCTTGAGCTAGCACTGGCATGTTAGTCACGCGAAAGGAATCGCAGAATGTTTGATATTTAAGTCTGTATTGAAGTAGTAATGAACTTAAAAGACAATCTCCTGGACAAACTTAAGTATATCGGTGTTCTTTCCGTTCTTAAACAGATGTAAAGAGCGATAAATGTCCAAAACAAAAAGTGGCGCCTTTTCAGAAGATTACATAAATGAGCAACTCATGGAATTAATTACAGGTTCTAACTCCTTTATTTGTGAAGATTTTCAAAACTATGTTGGTTGATATTAAAGATATTAAAGTTGATATAAAGTTGATATTAAAATTAAGTAACTTCAGAGACTTTCAAATTCTTTCCATCTTTGGATTCTTCAAGTGTTTCGATATTTTGGTTATGGCATCAGAAAGTTAGTTGTTCGAAATCCTATTTCACCAAAAAAATCAGTCCATGTACAGTTTAAATTTTTGGAATTTTGAAGTCATCTGGCGAATACGATGTAGCAGTTTGAAGAGAAGGAGCGGCTCGACTGTTGTTCACTGTCCAAATAAATCAATTGTTACCAAACAAATAAAAAAAATGAATCATTGGTCGCAGTTATTGCCTAGACTTAAGATCATTGGCTACTTGTTGGTTGTAACGATGACTAAAAAGCGTTAAGAAAAATTTCCCAAATTTGGAAAATTTCAATCGTCAAATTATAGCATGTGATTTAATGCACTTAAGTTTATTTTTATAATTTGGCGAAATTTTTTCTTGACGCTTTCCTGGTCGCCATTAAAAACGAATTATTATGCGAAACCGAAACCGATTATTGTGCAGTTTTGTCGCAAAAGACTGCCATCCTGGTTTTGCAGCAAAAAGAATTCCGCTTCAGAGAAAGACTACTTTTAGTGTGAAATTTCGTGGATTGTCATATGAGGCGTGTTTGGAAAAAAAAAATTGCCGTGCCATAGTGAGTTTTTATTAAATTTTGCAACTAATGGAGGATTTATCTAACGAAACTCGTCTTCAGAGGCTTCAATATTCGTAACTAAGCAATTGAAAAATCGCCTTTATTTAAAAGATTTTATAATTTTGTTATTGCAATAGTAATTGTTGCAATACTGATTTTAAAGTTTGTTATTGACGTTTGGTATTTAAATTAATTTTTAAAACTTTATTTCTGCTTTAGGATCATGACAAAATATTGTAATAAAAATGTTATAAAAAAACATCTGCCAAAAACATTGGATGATAGTAATTTATTATTGCTTCATTTATTAGGACATCGCAATTGAAATGATGCATTTCCACCACTCACAGCCCAATTTTTGAGCCGCTAAATTTTATTTTCGGTTTATATGCATATAAATGAACTTGGAGAATGCGCTTATGTGGTTACAATTGCAGTATAGTTACTTCAAAGGCAAGCATTCATGACGTCACTGTCTAATTTGCATCGCTGAGTGCAAGTGAAGTGGAATTTCTATCTGATAATTAAATGGAATGGTTCAATCCTTCAACTACAATAATTATAGGAACACAGATTTTTGTGTATAACTTGTAATTTGTATTTTCCTAATTTCTTGTTCTTTAACTCTATAATAATCTATTCTGAATGCACAAATGTTGGTACATTATTATGCTTTATGATTATTATTATATCCTTAATTATTATATATTATTATCCTTTTACACAATAATATAAAAATAATGCTCGGAAAGTTGCCCTTATAACATTAAAGTTAAAAATGTATCGAACTAAACAATTATGATATCTTACTTTCACTTTTGAAGATGAATTTATAATTTTAATTCCGCTAAATGTTTCATGCCTCTTAATAAAATTATTACAACTGGTAAAAATTTGTTTTTACATTGAATTATATTGAATTATTACACTATGAATATAATGAGTACAACCTATACAAGTTCTTTGAAAAATCAAACGCACCTAAGTAGAGGTAAATTAAAATAAATTTGCTATAGGTTCATCAAATGCCTTTAACTGGTTAATCGACGATGATAATATAATTTTTCATCAAAAAAAGTTTTAAATGGATTTGTTTTAAACATATAAGATTGGATAAATCTTTTTGGAATAATTTATTTTATTATTTTTAAATATAACCTTAAATGTTCTTTCTACTTTTTTTGTGTGCTTTGGTTTATTTTCTATATAAATCTAACCTTTTAGTATTTTTACTGTAAGCTTTTTGGAAAACTTAATACCATGATCCTCAATATGTGTGCAATATCGAATAGATTATGAGGACTAATTGCTTGAAATTGTAGAATTTCTGAATCAGATATTAGTCTTTTGAACCTAGTGGAACTTTAATAACCTAAGATACAATGCATTTTTCACCCTCTCTTCTAAAAAATTCCAAAGTTTCTTTTTTTTTTCCTTCAAATGATCTCTGCGTTGTATGAAATCGTTATTGCGTATAGAATCGAATCTCATACTTGGCCCTATTTCCTTCAGAAATTTAAAGAATATGAATCAAGTCACTAAAGATGACCTACCTTTATGGAATAAGAATTCTCTAATGTGTAAATTGCGACGTACCAATTTGTTGTGTGATGAGCTGTTGTGCTACCTTCAATAATAATAATAAAAAAAATATCGAATAGATCTTTTTTCCCATTCATTTTCTTCTTGATTAACTGTTAAAAAAATGACTTCTTCGTAAGTTTAATAGCTACATTTTGAACACGTCTTAGCACTGCAATCAACGTGGTATGCAGGTCATTTCATATATAATCTTTTCACTGGACCGTGTTTCCTACGTGTAAAAGTGTGAAGACGAAAAAAATGAGGCTTAATTTCTTCCTTGTTTCCTTATCATCAATGAAAAAAAAAAAAATCACTTGCTGATCATCAAGACAGAAAAAAAAAAAAAAAAGTACGATTCGATTTTGTTTCGCGCCGTTTCTTTCCAAAACATTCCGGATGGAAATGTAATTTGGAGGATAATGGGGACCCAGGGTCTTGAAGGAAGTGACCTTGGCGGCAACACGCCTCCCTCTTTCGGTACTCCGCCCCTCGAGAAGGATCCGTTTCGCATTAAGAGTGACAAAACAGTAATTAGATCGTGCAGATGCCTGGCGCGTGTCGCAGCTTTTTTTTATTTAATTTCTTTCTTTTAACTACCATAATTGCGTTTTGACTTGTTTTATCAGGCCGTCATGAATTGAACGCAATTCATTGTTTTCAATAGTTACTGTATCGGCTGTTTTGAAAGTAATTTATTTTGTTGGCCACAACTCTTTTCAAGTTGTTATAGATTAAGTTGTTGTGAAAAGATTAGACATGCATTTCAAATTCTTGTTGTCTTACGATTAATTATATATTAACCTCAATTGTTGGTTTAATGAAGTAAATTTTGAATGATGGGGCGAATGAAAATGATACAATCGAGAATAAACGAATTTTTCAGCTAATTCGAAAATAATTGAAAAATGATAAAAAAATTTTTATTTTATTTGGAGCCTAAATGACTGTAATATGACTGAATAAAAGTAGATTTTTTTTACGTTTACAATTAAAATGAGCCAGTTTTATATGAATGTGTGTCTGCGTGAAAATGAAAACGTCCTTTTTTAATTCAGGATTGTATTTTTTTAAAAATGGATTGTGACAACGAATAATTGAGTGTTTATTCTGTGAAATGTTTATTTCTTATTGCCACGGCTGATTTTAATATTGTCTTTGAAGAGCCGTACTAAAACTTTCATCGTAGAGATTATCACAATCACATGGAATATGTATTTGCTTTGTTTTGAACTCTTATTTGTCAATTATTAACTCCTTACAGACCACTGATTCCTAATGATAGAATGCAGCTTCTTGGACTTAAGCTTGAATTCGGTTATGTAGCTAAGTTGGTAATTTACTACGAAATTTAACATTGGAAAAAAGAGATAGAACAAAGTTTCTTCAGCTATTATTCGCTAGAACAGTTGGATTTTGTAAAATGAACGCGAAATTCTGTGCATTGTTTGATTTCATATTTTCAGGTAGTAAGAAATGCAATAAATCAATCCACAACTTTAAGGAAACGGTCTTTAAAATTTCAGATAACTATAGATATTTTATGCGGGTTTTTTTACTTATCTTTAATTTTCTCATTTACTCATTTTTTAATTCTAAAAGAAAGGGGGGGGGGAGAAATTCTCCAGAAAATTCAAGAATCTGAAGAGGTGTACATAAGATTTCAGAGCATAGAATTTGATTATTGAATTTCGGGCGGTCTGCGTATTCTTTTTCATTAAAACGCTGCAATTTTGTCTCTAAACATATGACTATTTACTTTTATACATTTATTGACACTTTTCGTTAGATAGTATATGGTAACTGTATATATATATTTGATTTATTTTTGCGTCTTTTGCCCATTTTCTTTTGTATCATTCTTTCAACATTACATATTGAATGATTTTGTTTTAATGTTATGTATTTAATATCATTTTTTCTGATGTTTTAAAAATTAAACCACTGACATTTATGCTTTAACTTGATATTGTTCAAATAATTTATAAATATACACTTGCTTTGTCTTTTGAATTCTTTGCCATTTTTATGCTGCTTTTCTGTATTTTTATACATATTCCGTTTGCTGTAATTTTATTTTAACTATTTTTTTGTAATTTTTTTGGCCTGTCGCCTGAATCAAGACCCTCTATGGATTGCTTGCAAACAGGAAATGATGCATTATTTTTGGAGTGCTGTATGTATTCCTGGTCTCATGAATGATGACAAATTAGCTCTGGGAATTGTTTCGTGGTGCATCTGTGATAGATAAGTGGACGAATAAAACAATATTGCGGGTCTTTGCAAGAAAGAGCCTTTCAAGGTGATTATCATGCAAAAATGCCGGGTTATATAAATTTATTTCGTTTAATAGAAGGAATTAAAAATTCCATTACAATTGTACTTAAATTAGGTAAGATTAGGTTACTAAATAAATATTTTTTTTTAATTGTGAAACTTTTGACCATCGTTTCGTAAACGCTGATGGATGCGTACGTACTATTTGGCACGTCATTTTTGGGCTTTTTCAGCATACCCGAAGTATTTTGTATGAGAAACGGTCATCGCACTTTAATAGCTCGTCACACATAGCTGCTCTTCCATTTAATATACTAACATCCATCTCTTGTCAACTTCGATATTCACCTGAAATCCTCAAGCCAATTGCTGAAACAAGAAATATTTTTTTTTTAAATTACAGCTAAATCGTGCAAATTTTTTTATTAATGCTCCGCAAACACTGATAATTTTATAGACTGTTAACTGGTACTGGCAGGTACTTCCATCCTCTCACTTGTCACCCGTTTTAAACAAAGTAAAACGAAACAAAAATAAAGAAATGAGTTAATTTCTGCTAATTGTTGTATCTATTTTGTTATTTCTTATTATCCAAACAAAGGAAAGTTTGCATTGCTTTAAGCTATTATGCAAAGAATTTTGCCTTTATCTTTCACATTTTTGTTATTTATCTTTTCGTGTTCTAAAACTGGCAGGAAGCAGAAAACTCCAAACAATTTGTCCCTTGCAAATCTGATCTGATTATTCCACCAATAGTATTCGGATTAGTCCACAACCTAGAAAGTGTTCCATTTACTCAATCATCTACTTAAGTATTTCTTTCACCAACCGACCTACCCAGAGGGGATGAAAGCATGGAGAGAACAAGTATTTAAATATTGCGGAAACGAAGATTTCTTAGTTATGAGCTATTATTATCACAGCGTAATCATGAATTTAATACGTACTGAAACGCAAAAACATAATTAAGTTAAATATTAATAAAGATTACATTTACCTGAAAACCAAAAACGAGCAATATATCATTCATATTCAGCATCTGTACTAATCATAAAGATATGTTTGTGTATTAGTAGCCTATTGTCTCTAAATTTGCCCAATATTCTTGAAGAATTGAAATGTGTACCTCGTAAAGATTTTTTTGAATTTAATTAAATTTTAATTAAAAATGAAGCTGAATTTTGCCGTTTTTTTTCCTCGATATCATCCAAAATTATTATTGCACAAAAATTTTGTATCATTTCAAAATTTAAAAAAAAAAATTCTTTTTATTGGATTGTAGCAATTTTTTTAAGAATACTTTTTTTCTAATTTTCAGCAATGGATTACATTGTCGCCCTCAGATTTAAAAGGTTTTCATTGTCCCACCAAATACTGAATCGTGGGATTTTCCACTGTTTAAAGCTAAAGAAGAAGAATGTTCTTTAATATCTGTGTAGATTACAAGACAAAAAAACGAAGATACTGTATCGCTAGATTCAGAAGGTGGATCAATCGCGCATTTGTATTTGAGCAGTGATGTCATGGGATGGGTCTCCATTATAAAGATTCTTGTACGCAATAGAAAGAGTTGAAGTAAGACCATGAAAATAACACAGCTTTAATGGCTGTGAATTTGGTGAAATTGCAGTCATGAAAATAAATCTAAACTATTTACTTGCATTTAAATATAACAGTATCCCTAGCAGACCAGTGAGTCGCCAAAAGTTACGAGTTCAGCAATAAAGTTGATATATGTTCAAACTTGGAATGTGTTTGCATTGTTGATTGTGCACACATTTGTGAATATTGTACGAATCGATATTCTTCGTACTGACTGTGGAGTAGAATTAATTCATTTGATATACTTCAAAAGCGCCACGTAGATTTTATTTTGAAAACAAATTGCAGCTTTTGTCGTATATATAGTATCTAGCAAATTTACTTCTTTACTTTTACCTTTTTTTATTATTCCGATATTTTTTTTCAAAACGAAATGAATTAGGTTAGTCTTTTATGCTCATTATGATATTTGAGATGAAGTGTGAATTTTATTTGAAGCTAATGAAAGTCAGGGAATTCGGTGTGTGATTAAATGAGACAATATATTTGCCTGTCCGGTGTAGAATCTCTCGGGAACATTTGAATGCATTCCATATTTGCGAATCCTAAATGTTATTTAAACTATGTAATTGCTACTAGATCAGTTGACCAATCAGTTGACCTGGAAAAATACGTCGTTTTTCTATTGTTTACTTTGTTTTTTATGTGCTTACGAATTGATTTGCGTCTTGATCTCTAACCATGCAATACGAGTTCAAATTATTTTCCTCTTGCATTCAATCCTCGGAAATGTTAATCTTATGTTTCAACTAGTCGCTGTATTCGTTCATGATTCCACCTGCTTTATTTGTTCAATGTACAGTCGCTCCAAGCCAAACTCGGACATCAAAGAAAAGATACTAATACAATCAAAATTTGTAAACTAAAAATGATAAGAAATTTAATTAAATGAATTTTCAATAGCATATTTATTGCAATTATAAAAGCAAATAACAAAAATTATAAATTAATTCATTTTAACCAGAAATTATGGCAATAAGCAAAATAAAAGAAAAAATAATGCACAAGCCAAACTCGGACGAATAAGAAAATTTTAAAAACTAGTAAATATTTCAAATGAATAATTGTTTTATATGTAAGTCCTTTGTTTTTATAACCATTTTAAGACATTTACGCATAAATTAATTTTTTTCACAAAAATTAATTTCAATATTTTTTCATTCCTGCAAAAATACTTTTTTCAATTCATCTTTACAGGAAATGGTGTTTTTCCAGACTTTTTTCTTCATGTATTTCAATAACTTTTCGATGGAATTTATATCGGGGCTTTGGGGTGGAGTGTCCATGACGAGGGAACAATTATATAGAAACCAGGAACGCACTCGATAAGCATTATGTTTCGAATCATTATCCTGATAAAATCGCCAGTTGTTGGCAAGAGAAAGTTTTAGCACACATTATCGAAAATTTTTCTTTAAAATGTCGAGGTATACATTCTGATCCATTCTCCCTTCAATAAAATACAGGGTTCCTCATCCAGTAGTTGAATTCGAGCCCCTGACCAATACTGATCCACCACCATGCTTCACAGTTGCTTACAAATTTTTTTTGTGCGAAATTTCTCCGATTTTCTCCAGCGCAAGGCTTGCCATCGGGTTCAAAAATAACGAATTTGCTCTCACCAGTAAATTTTCCAGACATTTTTCCAATAAGAAAAATCCTTGTTTTTATGTTCCTTGCGAATTTAAGTCCTTATTTTGCGAATTTAAATCTTAGTCTGATTTCGCTTTCTTATGAAAAGCTTTTATCTGATTTTTCCCCCATTGAGATCTGCCTTATGGTGCACATTTTTATATTGCTCATGGGCTAAATTTTTTTCCTAATTCCTTTTCAGCAATAATAGATGGGTATGGTGCTCTCAGAAACGGATTTGCTTTTACTTTTCTGATTAAATATCGATCATCTGCTTCTTTGAAAATCTTATTGTGGGCTGGCTTAGGCATATTTTCTACCTGATTATTGGTTTTAAAGCATTTTATGATGTCATTAAACGTTGAATGACTTCTGTGGGACCAATTTTCCCATATATTCTCAATTTCAATATATGACCAATTTTCTTACCTCAATGCTCGTTTGACCTCTTTGCCCTGATATTTTAATTAAATTATTATTTAATTCCACAATAAATGAAAATAACACAATTGGAAAGTTTTCCTGAAGAATTATAACATTAATCGTAAAAGTGGAAGTAATTTTTACCCAATAAGTTGCAACTATTTTGTGCTTAATTGTGAGATGTCCGAGTTTGGCCTACGGACTCTTTTGCCCAAATCATAATTTTATGACTAAATTTTTAATTATAATTTATGAATTGGTGCTATTTGACTTTGTTTTCAATTGTACAATACATTCACTGTCAAAAAAAAAATCTTTTCCTAATTTATTTTAGCTAAAATATTTTGGCAGAGCAAATATTTTTCCTGTGGTGTCCGAGTTTGGCTTGTAGCGACTGTATATATAAGGGGAAAACAAAGTACATATACATTTACGTCCTACAGTTTCTTAATAAAATATTCAATCCTTTATGGTCTTAAAATATTTAACTCTAATTTAAAGAGCAGCATTGCTGAAAAGTTAAAATTAAAAAATATTTATACAGAAACATTACTTATTTTATCGAAAATCTGCTGTATTTTAAGATGGTGTAAAAAAAATTGTTATACCATGATGTATTCCAAAGTTGTGGTAAAAGAAACTTTAAAATCCATCTACTCCTCTTTCACTCATTTTAAGGGGATTCGAAATTTTTAATAGCGCAATTAATCTTTCTGTGCCTCAAAGAACACGTAATGCAAATTTTGTTTGATTCTGCCGTATGGTGTGAATTTAAAAAATACTTAAACACAGATATTCAAATATATTCTACTGACTGAAAGAAAGATTACTACAATGGGCGACTAAGAGTTGTTGCAGACTTAACTGAGATAGTCGAATTTTTTGTATGGAAAGATTGTAAAAACGAAAGTGATTTCTTAAATCATCGGAAGGACGCTCCCCATCTGCAGCTGCAATAAATCAACCGCCCTGTTTTATGAAAGAACATATAATATATAGAATTATTATGTTCGCCATAGGTAACCAATGAAAGTAATCGCACCTGAGATTTTCTTGAAATGTAAATAATAGTAGCAGAGATGAACTATTATATATCAGGCAAAAAGAATGTTTATTTTTGTGATTATTTGATTTTTTTTTTTTTTTTTCGTTTTAAGACCTATCAGCAGAGCTATTTTTTGTTGTTTTCATACACTTAGATCCTACTTACTTATCTGGTTCTTGCCTCTAAGTGTAATTTACATGTCATGATACCTAAACGAAGGCTTCGTAAATATTGATCGAATTCAATCAAGGAGAGTGTGGAAGTACATTACCTTGAAATAAAAGTCTTGAATTTATCATTATCATTCATGCAAATTATCTAGTTGAAAATTGATTGAAGTAATCTGAAGCGCACTTAACAATTTTTTCAAATCATATAATGAATTGTTTTTATTGAACTAATTGGATTTGAATATTTTTTTTTTCTATAAGTGAAAACATTTACTATTTTTATAAAATTCTTTAAATTAATTTGAATTCATTTAATGAAGAGAAAGAACGATTTTAAATGTGCGCAAAGAGCTGTGTTTTGAAGCTGCTGGATTGAGAGTATCCCAAATTGTGCAAATATTATTCTAGCACTCCTGGAGATAAATTTTTTCTTATCAGACCTGCGCTTAGTCCTTGCTTACAAAAGAAGCTCTTTAAGGTTGATCAGCGTTTAGAAAAGTACTTAAATGTGTTTTCGCTATAATATAAATGCGTCTTCTTAACCAATTTTTAAGTTTAAAGTAGAATTAAAATTAGTGGTGGTTCATTAGTTCAGAAATGGACAGTGCTTCAAAAAATATTTCTCAAGAATAGTGCAATTGAAATATATAAAATTTTTACAAAATAGTTTTATTTTTAATAGCCTAAAATTTTAAATTATGATTATCTGAATGTCATTTTAAAAATTATCGATTTATAACTTGTCTTTGAGTGTTTTAACATAAGAAAATGAGTGTAGATTAACCGCTTCATTGTTTTGCCCGAGTGCCATATGTGCATCGATTTATCGAATTTTGATAGCTGTAAGCAAAAAATAAACCATTCATAACGATTATAATTCGAATACACAGATAAGTCGAGTATTCAATGGATTTCCATTTGAATCAAGATAAGAAAATATTCCCAAAATAGAAGGTGTCATCTTATTAGAAAGAAACTAAAACAGTTAAGGGGTTAAAATAAATGTATTTCTGCTGAGAAAACTTAGGAAAGAAATCAAATCGTAGAGAACGAAAAGATGCCAAGAAAAGCAAGTCAAGGGTCTGGAGAAGGCGAATAATAAGAATTATCCGAAAATTTGCCGTGTGCCAAACTATCGCCAATCTCAGAGAAAGCGGATACTTTTTGTTTTCACTTCCCGATATGTCATTTGGCTATTGCGCAATGAATGCATTTCGTTGTTTATCGTAGCTGTTCGATGAGCAGTTTGCATTTCTCTTACTTAATGATTTTCCGTCTTTTTTCCCTTTTAGTTTTTCGTTTTTAATATAGTCACGTTTTCGTTTTGCATCGAGCCCCTAATGTGGAAAAAAAAAATAAAGTAAGTTTTAAAATGAAAAAAAAAAAAAGTTTCTAATATAATATCAGGGGCTGTAGCCCTAATGGCCAGCTACCGCTGCAAATTTGTGTATATAATATATTTGAATACATTCGTATTATAAACAAAGATGTCTTTTTTATGGATTTACCCTATCTGTCTGCAAAACCTTTTACATTTCACTCTTTTGTTAATCTCTATGAGCCAAAAATTCTATTTCTGTTGCAAATCATTTGAGTGTCTTTTTGCAACTGCAATTATTTTTTCATGGGGTTGGAAATATGTATAAAGAGACATTCAAAGTAAGGGGCAAATATATATAAAAATGGCATTCCTTCTTTAAATTTTCATACGCGGTATTGACAGAAAGAATACTAATGCACATGGAAATGAAAGTTTATTATTTGTGTATTATTTTACTCAGCTACTGAGACAGATCATTCTGGAGTTTCTCTAATTTAACTCTTTTCTCTCACTCTAAATCTATCTAGTCTTTTTTAAAAACAAATATAGGGTGGGATTAAAAGAGAAATGTAGGGTTAAGGAAACTAACATTTAGACCTCGAATTAGATTCTTACTGCATATATAGTTTTGTTTTGCCTTATTTTTTATGAATTATTCAAATTAAAAATGAATAATTAGGTTCGTGTATTATTTCCCACTTAAGGGCCATTATGAAATTTCGATTTCTAAAGAACAACTTTTTTATTTGCATGCATATTCCATCCCTTCCATTTTGTATCCTTATTTGTTAATAACTGACCAGACATCACTTGTAAATATTTGCTGCATATTTCAAGCCAAATTAGCATACGTAGTATTAAAAGACATAAATTATTTCAAGATCTTCATATTAGATTAGTTCTTTGCATTTTATTTGTTTTAAATACCTCATCAGAATTATTTGATTCATTAAAACCTTGAGCTCTAATCCTGAGCGTCACTTGGGCTGCTCTTTTTGCAGAAGCAAACTGCCACCGAGAGTATTTCGGGGTCAATTAACTCTCAGAGCTATAAAAGTACGGATTATATTCAGATGCTCTCTAGAGCATTTATTTAATAAATATATATAGGTAAGCTAGAACTGCGAAAAAGTTGTGGAAAGAAGCAGAGAGCTATTGTGAACCTTGAGGTGTTGCTGCTTGTGTACGGTACAGAAGCAAGCCGAATACACCATACAAGTTTTACTAAATAGTGTTTATTTACAAATGAAATTTATTTTCAGATGTTTGTACAACATTTGGGTAAGTTTTTATTCAAGTCTATGTAAAATTTCATGTTTAAAAAATCATGTTTCCTTTATGTGGTATTTTTAATTGCTATTTTTAAAAAAATAAATTTTCACTAAATATTAATTCTGAGTACATTTAAGTATTTCATTTTGAATAAGAATAATTTGCAGTTTATAATAGAAGTAATTCCCTTCACAGTATTTTTTTAAACCATGAAAAGTTTCAAAAATATTCAATCCAAATAGAAATATGCTGTCAGAATAGCTCTGACTTGAAAATGTTAAATTCTCTATATAGACAACAGCCACAACTTAACCCTTTATTTATCGACAGTACTTTCAAGTACCATTTAAATGTGCCTGGAGCCCTGGCATAGGGGTAGCGCGTCTTCCCCTTGATCTAGACGTCTCTATTCTGGCATGGTGGTTCTTCTGTGTTCTATCTGTGAGGTGTGTGAATGCGCCGCCATGTAAAAAGGGGTTGTGCAAGCGAATGTGACGCATGAAGTAGCTAAGTCGTACTCTTGGCCTTAGTTGGCACTACTAAAAAAAAACAAGAGACGCTCACTCGGCTTAAATCGCTGACAAATAACTCTCAGCGGGCTTGCAAAGTGCCATAAGTCACAACAACAACAACCATTTAAATTCGGCGGATATCTTCACAGTATATTTTTTCTTCCAGTATTCACACGAAGAACGTGTTTCCAATAGAAAGCAATAGATATCAATTAAAAATAACGTTAAAAATCATTAATTATTTTAATTAAAGTTTTTTCACTTCTTCCTTGGTTTATTTTATGCTAAAACTTTACTAATAGTTCAAAAATAAATTTGAAAAATTAGTTGTAAAATAATTCGGTAAAAAAAGGGTTAACTGCATTTCTCATCTGAACGAATATCTGCAAGGTGGTTGTCCACGTGCCTACCTGTAGAGATGACGAAGTAGCTGCCTTATCCAACCCTTCGTGTTAAAGTAAATAAATAGCTTCCATCCGGAGGAAAGTCGCCTCTCGTGCAGCTATTACTGTCATTCAGAAATATTGTTAGTCTGGTTGCATACTGATAATGGTTGCGTAATGTTTCTATATTCGACATCGCAAATTCGCGAGTTAATCCATGCGTGCTCCACTCGCGCTCTCTCTCCACTCTCACGATCTGTCTCGCGATTACGATTTACTTGAATTGCTGTCTAATAACTCGCGAGTTCTGCTTCCCCTTTTTTTCGTGAGAGAAGTTTGATTGGGCGTGGATAATTAGTGATGGAATTGTCTATGTAGATTTAAATCTCTCTCGAAAACGAGTAGCTGCTGCGGATACTGACTTTTAAAAAAGAAAAATATTTGAATCTTTCTCTCGAGGAATCAGTCGCATGGCAAGATGGAATTTGGGGTCATATGTCTTGCTAATCTGAAATCCACGTCACACGTGATTTGTGATGAAAGAAAAGTTGTCTTTAATGTAACTTGTAGTTTTATAACTTTTGATTAGTAATTCGTAGAAAAATAATTTCAAAAAATTCCATTAAATACGCTTTTATCGCTAGTCATGTGTGCGGATTTTATATATTTGTAAGCAACATATTATTTGTATAAATTTATTCTATACGTATTTATTATTTTAAATGAAAAATTGATCTAGAGTAAAACTTCGCTTATCGAACATAATCCGTTCTTGAATCTTAACTTATAATGTGAAGCGCCCATTAATGGAAGCAACTTTTTTCCCCATAGGAATCCATGTAAAACAGGATAATGTGTTCCATTCCCCCCCCCCCCTTCAAAAATATTCAAATTTATAATAGTTTAATTTATTATTTATAATACATACTTTTTTCACAAGAAAATTGTGTAAGGACATTATTCTTTGGCTACGCTTCAAAATCAGGCAAAAATGAGACACAGCATTTTCGTTAAATGAATTTGTAGCGACTGCCGTATCAGGGTGATGCATCTGAATGTATGATGCGAAAATTTCCCATGCTTTCCGCATCTCCCTTATTTCAGTAGGAAGTTGTTGTGCCGTTGCATCCATTATTCCTTCTGACCACATCCCCATCGCAGCTTTTTGTTGTGATATAAAATACTGTTCCATAAGTTCTTCGATATTCTGGCTATGTTCCTTCACCTGTTCATAAATGCCATTTCTATTCACTTGTACCCCTAAAATCTTGGCCAGAGACAAAATCTCGTCGATTAAGGCTCCACAAGCACTCGCTCAAATCACTCAGAGACGCATTCGAAACATTATCCTTGTAGATTCAAATCAAGCCGTCACTCAACACAGACTGATACAAAGAAACCCTGCCTATAACGTCGCCGTGTCCCATTGTCACTCATTCTACGAAACATCGCTCTGTAAGCGAGTCGAGTGGTTTTCTCATTATGTGAATTGCTCGAAATGAGAGGTGCTGGTTAAGCGAGGCTTGACTGTATATTAATTCTATTCAAGAAAGCCGTTCTAAAATAGCCCTAGTGTTGCTTCAAAACGGGACAATATAACTAAGCTAAACTATTCAAGAAAGAATGAGTTATTATTTATTCATGATTTTTTTTCCAAATTTCCCATTAAATGCAACAGAAAAATCAGAGGAAACAAGTTAAATCACTATCTTATTGTTATATGTCTACCCTTCTCTCTCTCTCTCTCCACTATTGCCCTTCCGTTGAGTGCAACTTTTTCTACTCTTATCCTTGTCTTCCTTGAGTTTTTTTTTTTTTTTTTCTTCTCATGAGTACTGTCAAGAATTTCACTTGAACATTAAATGAGGTTTCATTTTTAGAACATAAATGAGCAAAATATTTTACAAAGAATGATAAAAGAAGAAAGGAAAGAGGAAACTAAAAAATATGTAGGAAAATATTAATTAATCAAAAGAAAGAATCCTTCACGTTTAACAGTAGGTTAAGTTTATCATGACAAAGTTTCGTTTTATTCCATTATTCGTCTTGCGAATCCCTGCGATTCGCACTTTTCTTATTAGATATTCCCTTCTTCACTGCAGCTGAGAAACAGCAAAGAAGTAAGCATCTTATTGGATAGAAGTCCGAACCACAGGCATGACTCATGGCAACGAACGTGTTAAATATTCATTTTCACCATTCAGTTTCCCTAAAAATATAGGCGTATTCAGAACAGAATACAGCGAAAGATTTACCAGACATAAAGGAAGAGGAGAGGAAATATCAAAGGGTGTAGAATTCTAGCATGGTTGATAAGTACTCCTGGGCGTTAAAAGAAACAATCTGCAACATGTTTATCAAAAAAAAAAAAAGCAAAGAAAGAAATTTGAAGAAAATTAAGGAAAACAACTTTGAAGATTTGTAATCTGTTTCAGAAATTTTCTTCATTTAAATCAAGACTGAGCTTACATATGAATTTAAAATAAGTTTGCATGTTGTGACAAAATGAAAATGTCAAATTATTTGTATTTGAATTATTTCCTCCAACATGTAAAAACATTTTGTGGGAAAAAAAAACTTAAAAAAAAAAAACAGACACCACTTTTATAGTGAACGCTAAAAAATTTGGTTATCTAAACTAAAACAATTTTCAAAAGTTTTTTTTTTGCAAACTTGCATTATCGTTTATTGGCTTCATCTTTCTAGTATTTCTTTTTATTTTCTCATATTTGAAATATGCAAAGAGAAAGTTTATAGTAATACTCTAAAACAATATCGAAC